>NW_004949171.1:1612653-1614850 GCF_000317375.1 Microtus ochrogaster | reverse complement strand
AGACATGTACACATCCTATACATCAGATCACACTCCTAGTGAATTAATTACTTGAGTTGGTAAATTAGAAGAGAACCCTGCAATGTGACAGACACAATTCTCGGTGTTGAGAATATGTAAACAAATATCAAGAAATCCTCGTTACCATGGTGATGACCAGAGGTGTGTTCAGTGGGGTGAGAATCAGTGTGGCTGGGGGGAGCTCCATGTGTGTTCAGCAGGGTGAACTGCTATGGAGGAAACAGTGTGGCTTGCGGGGGGGCGGGGGGAGGGATGGGAGGAGGAGAAGCTCAGTGTGTATTCAGGTCAAGTAGATGGATTAGATGTCTTCAAGAGTCAAAGGAGCTGTGGATGAGCTAACTGGGGGAACAGCAAGGGAGAAGACCTTGGGAGGAAATCACAACTGGAAATGGAGTGAGCCCATGTGAAGAACTGATGGAGGCAGTGACTATAAAGGTCCCAGTCTGGAGCCATTTAAAGCAGTAGTTCTGAAAGACCTGGATAAATCCAGACCCCCCCTAGCAGGAAAAAATAGAGCCAAAAATCTAAGCAGGGAGAGAAGAATCAGAAATCTAGGATTAGCCGGTTCAGTTTCAGGAACTAGCTGAAGATAAAGTTAGATTATAATCTTGAGAATAATTTTGAGAAACAGGGAGTTTCCTCCTTGTGATTATCATTGGTATTTTTGGAATACTCTGTTTCAGGAACTAGCTGATTATAATCTTGAGAATAATCTTGAGAAATAGGGAGTTGCCCCCTTGTGATCATCACTGGGTTTTTGGAATTTTCTATGATACCCTCCCTACCCCCTTCGTTTTACTGGGTTGTGGTTTCTTCCCTTAAAAACCCCTTCTCCCAGTGACTTGGGGTCGAACTCTTCCCCTGTGTGGGTTATGAGTCTCGGCCCCAGTGCACTGGTACCTGTCAAATAAACCTCGTGTGATTGCAGCAAGGACTGTCTCTCGTGAGTTACTGGGGGGGTGGGGGTGTCGTGTTATCCTGAGACCTGAGTGAGAGTTTCCCTACACCTGGGGTCTTTCAGTTCTTACCCTTCCTAGTGCTGTGACCCCATGTTCCTCATGTGTGGTGACCTCAGCCATAAGATCAAATTTTGTTGCTACTTCATAACTGCAGTTTTGCTCCTTCTGTGAATCCTAATGTAAGTACCTGATATGCAGGAGATCAGATGTGTGGCCCCTGTGGAAAGGTCATTCCTTCCATAAAGGGGTCATGACCTACAGGTGAAGAACTCCTGATTTAAAGAGTTTGAGTGAGAGATAGCCCCATCTACCCCACAACCTTGCTTACTTAGCTCCTTTCTTTTCTTACTAGGCCAAACCCGTACTTTTATATATTTTTTTTTTTTTTAAAAATGCTCTTCAAGATCCCCAGCAGCAGTAGGCAGCAGAAATGCTGTAGGTCCCAAATGGTGGTAGCGGGCCATGTGGCAGCAGACAAGGGGCCCTGGGAGCAGCCAATCCCAGGCAGAGATGGCTGCTGGTCCCAGAGCAGTGGCCCAAGTGGTGGTGGCGGGCCATGAGGTGGCAGGCAGCAGTCCCTGAGAGCAGCCAGTCCCAGGCAGAGATGGCTGCTGGTCCCTGAACAATGGCTGGTCTCAGGCAGGGAGACACATGGCAGGTAGGCAGAAGACAGAAACATGGATAGACATAACTTGCAGAGTGAGGTTGAATATTTATTCAGGGGGTTATGAAGGAGTAAAGGAGAAGGGGGAGAAAGAGAGAGAGAGAAGAGGAGAGACAGAAGGGGGGAAGCAGAGAAGTGGGGAGAAAGGCAGAAGTAAAGCTGCCTCTCCGAGAGGAAGATGAAAAAGAGAGCGAGCTCAGGCTGGAAGCTGAAGATCAGCCTGCCTCAGTGGATGGGGGAGGGAGTGAGCGTGGCTTGTCTCTTAAAGGGATCAGGGGCCAAAACCTTAACAGGTACTCTAAACTATATTCCCATCCATACGTTTTTTGGACAAGTTCTCTTATAACTGAGGATGACCTGGGATTTGCCATAGAGCTGCGGTTAGTTTTGAACTTCTGATCTCCCAAGTTCTATCTCCTAAGTTCTAGGTCTATAGGAAACATAATTCAGTTCTTCCCAAATGTTTGACAGGTGCTCTGCCACAGAAGCAAATCCCAAATCCCTTTTTATTTATTTATTTATTTAAAAAATATTTATTTATTTATTATGTATA
>NW_004949171.1:1600988-1611058 GCF_000317375.1 Microtus ochrogaster | reverse complement strand
CTGGAGCTGAAGGTATATTCTACAAGAACAGTAAGAATTTGTAACTGCTGAGTCATCAGTCCAGCCCCAAGACAGAGTTCAATATAAGGAATAGGTCACATGGGTGGTGAGAAAGGCTGAATCTTGAGTGGGGCCTGGTGGCCAGGCACCCAGATACTCAGGAAGTTGAGGCAGGGGAATCTCAAGTACAGTCTGAGTTCAAGGCCAATCTGGGGCAATAGAGAGAGACTGTGACAATGTCCTAAACAGTGGAAAGAAGGCTGGAGGTGGATCTCAGTGGCAGAGCCTGCCTAGCCTTTGAGAGCCCTGAATTCAATCTTTAGCACCACAGAAGACAGAGAAAGGACCGAGTCTCCAACCAGAATCAGGCCACCCAGAGATTAACAAATGAAGGAGTTGCTAATGTGGAATTAATTGCGTGGAAGTGGAGCCTTTGTTTTCTCATGTAACCCAGTTTCTAGAACAGTAGCTGGCATCTAATAGGCACTAAAGCAAATATTTATTGAGCAAATGAAGTTTGTTCAACGATAAGATCCAGAGTGTGTGTTTGTGTGGATTGCATGCTCAGTGCCAATCCCAGCACACGGTTGCTTCAGGGCAGCCGCTGAGGACTTTGGAACAAATAACCACAGCCCAGTGGCTTCAGGCAGTGGAAACTTATTCATACATAGTTAAGCCCAGGCTTAAAAATAGAAAAGACTTATCAGAGCCACATCCCCCAAAGGGCACAAGGAAGGACCCTTAGCTTGGCCTTCTGTAGTTTGTGGTATGGCTGTGCCAATCTCTCCACTGTCTTTGCCTGACCCTCTATGCGGTTGTGAGCCTGCTTTCGTTGTTTGTTTTGGAGACAGGGTCTCATGTAGGCTGAGCCGGCCTAAAATGTGATGTGTAGCAAGATGACTTGGGATTTCAGAACCTCCTGCCTTCTCCTCCTCCATGCTGGGATCACAGGTGTGCACCCCCACACTGGGTCTACGTGGCCCTAGAGATTTCACCCAAGGTTTTTGAATCCTTTCTAAGCACTTGATCAGCGGATCTAACTATATCCTGGTCTGCCCTGTTTTGGGGGTATGGTCTTGTTATCTGTAGCCCCATTTATTGCCTGGTGTATAGTCCAGGATGACTTTGAACTCATGGAAATCCCCCTGCTTGTGCCTCCCAGGTGCTGGGATTACAGGCATAGGCCATCAAAGTTAGTTTGGTGGGTGTCTCGTGTGAAGGGACTTGTCATTGGCTTTAGGGCCCCCTTAGTTTTCTGCAGACTCTCTTTTCCCAACAAGTCGCAATCACAGGCTCTAGAACACATAGTTTGGAGGAGGTGAGGAGGGGGGATTACCACTGAACTCACTTCAACACTCAGTGAATAGTCATGGTTTGAGTAGCTGAACCGACTGATATACCTGACTGTATTTGTGTTTCTTCTTCTCCAAACTTCCACAATGTCATTTGACTGATCAAATGAAAAATTAAAAAAATTCATACTATTTTCTCCAAGATGTTTCAGACAATGTTAATCTTTGTCTACCTGCTCCTGTTTCATTCTTTCTTCCGTTCTCCCTAGCCCTCAGTTTATGTCCTAGACACATCGGGACATCATTTCTGAATTTGTGCATTTGTATCTGTGGTTCCTTCTGCAAATACTTCCCTACCCCTTGATATTTTAGTCAACTCCTCTTCATCCTTTGACTCTCAACCCCGATGTCCCTGCTTTGTTGCTGCTCCTCGCATTCCTGTGCTGTACTGGTGGATTCCTAGCACGTGGTGCCTTGTTTGAATAAAGAAGTGAACTCATATATTTTGGAGATCAGACCTTTGTCAGTTGCGGGGTTGGTGAAGATCTTCTCCCAGTAAGTGGGTTGCCTTTTTGTCTTAGTGACAGTGTCCTTTGCTTTACAGAAGCTTCTCAGTCTCAGGAGGTCCCAATTTATTCAATGAGGCCCTTAATGTCTGTGCTGCTGGGGTTATACGTAGGAACTGGTCTCCTGTGCCCATGTGTTGTAGAGTACTTCCCACTTTCTCTTCTATCAGGTTCAGTGTGTTCGGACTGATATTGAGGTCTTTAATCCATCACCTTACTAGACCTGGATAGAGGTGGGCGGTCCTTGGGCTTCCCACAGGGCAGGGAACCCTGATTGCTCTTCTAGCTGATGAAGGAGGGGGACTTGATCGGGGGAGGGGGAGGGAAATGGGAGGCAGTGGCGGGGAGGAGGCAGAAATCCTTAAATAAATAAATTTTTTAAAAAATAAAAAAAATAAAAAAGAAGTGAACTCAGTAGGATGAGGGTTTGGGGAAGAAAGCCTGAATGTGCTAGGATCTGTAGGGAAAAGAGGAGAAAAGCCAGCTCCAGAAGCAGGTAGGAGGCACTGCAGGGGTGCTGGGATTGACAGGTTCTTGACTTCTGTATAAATGCATCTGAGGTTTGATGGACTCTGTGGGCAGTCAGCTGACACAGTACAGAGATCTGGGACCAGGAGACAAAGGCCAGCAAATGTCAGGCTTAGGTAGCAGCAGCAACAGGTGGCTGGAAGATGCAGTCTGGTTTTCTCCAGCCAGACTTCCTACGAAGGGATAGATCATTCTAGCAGAGAGACTGGAGCACAGCTTGTACTAGTTCTGAGGCATGGCGCCAAGAGTACAGAAAGGACAAGCTGGGACCCCTGTGCACTGGTCTCCGCTGAGTCCAGGGGCAGGGTGATAGACAGGGAACCAAATAGGACCTTGTCAGTCCTATATGCCAGTCTGAATGTGCAGTGGCCTTCAAGTATTGACCTCGAGGTACCTAACAGAGTGGGCTCTTCAGTCCTTCAGTCACTGGGTTACAGAGTCCCATTGAGGGGTCCTGGCCTCTAGTGGTTTTGAGCACAGGTCTCTGTCATTGCATGGCCTGACTGTCATGGAGGGAAGCTTGACTGCAGCTCCTTTACCATTGCGGAGCTGGAACAAGGAGTTCTGGTTTTTGTGGGTGCCCAGTAAGAGGTCTTTACCACAGGGTTCACGACCTAGGGAGTCCTGGTCACTATCGGGGTGGGGCTGGAGTATGAGTGCGTACATCCAGGGCAGATGACTGGAAGAAGCCGTGGTGATGAAAGACCTGGAGGGCGGCTCTGATCCTCCAAGCCTGGCATCTGAGGGAGAACCGCTTTCTTTAATCCCGAACTGAAAACGGAGAAGGCTTTTCATATTGGCCAAGTCCAGCCTGTTACTGGCATGGCCAGCAAGGCTCACAATAGCCAGCAGATGGCACTGTGGCTTCACGTGAAGCCTGAACCAGATGGCGGTACAGGAGGTCTCTCCCTAGGGTGACAAGGGTCAGTTAAGACAGGCTCAGCTGCAGGCTGTGCCTCTGTGGTTACAGTGGGATCAGGGAGGGGAAATGAGATGAGTTCTCACAAGACTCTCTGAGGAGATGTCTCCAGGCAGAACCTCTGGAGACAGGATTCTGCATGTGGCTTAAGCTGCCCAGGTCTGTTGCAAATATCCCAGGAGGGTCAGCAGCCCAGAGGTCTGGACAGACCTCTCTGTAAGTGTAGCCTAGCTACCCCCCATGGTTGAATCAGCTGTTTTTGCCATCCACACACCCAAAACAAGCTAGGATCCTCCCGGGATGTCTGTGTCCGACCTTGTGGAACAGAATTAGCTCATGTTTCAGCACCACCAGAACTCTCGAGAAAGGGGCCAAATCGCATACCAGGGCTTTGTCCTATCCTGACACAGCCAGACAGGGGCTCTTCCAGCCTACAAATAAAGGCACTTTGGAGGACCCTGATATTCAGTCTGGCCCAGCACCCGTCCTTACACACTGGCATGCCCGAGTCTCTTGTTGCTGTCCACACTTGGTCCAGAGTTGTGACAGGGTCTATTCTGTGGTTATGAGTCACCATGTGGGTGCTGGGGACTGAGGTCCTCTGCACAAGAAACAAGTACTTTAAACCACCAACCCAGCTCTCTAGCCCCGTGTGCTGGGGCTTTAGCTATAGTATGTATGGTGCAATGGCTCTGTTGTCTGGCCTTTGACACCCAGCGTTCATGGTGATCATTCATAAAAGGTACCATGACAAATCCATTGTATGAACATGCTTCCAAAACTTTGTTGTAGAAGACTAGTTTCATTAAAAAAAAATCCTTTTTAAGGGCTGAGAGATGTTCCTGCAGTTAAGACCACATATTGTTCTTTCTAAGGACCCGAATTCAGCTCCCAGAGCCGGTATCAGGAGGCCCACGATGGCCTGTAATTCTAATTCCAGGGGATCTGACTCCCTCTTCTGACATCTGTGGGTGCTGTATGCACACGATCCCCAGACATACAGGCAAAATACTCATACACATGAAATAAAAAATAAATCATTCAAAAAATTAAAAATTCAACTTTGAGCATAGATTTAAAGGGAATTTTCAGAGTATAATATTGCTGTGAACCCCTCCCTCAGCTCCGCTAAGATGAAATCATGTCTAACTGTTACACATCCGTTAAGGCTGACAAATTAGCCCTGGTGTATCTGCAGACTGGGTTCAGGGATCAGCAGCTTTTCCCACTATGTCCTCTTTTCCCTTTGGGATCTGGGGATGCTAGGGTGCATTTAGAAGAATTTTGCATTATAAGACTCAAGCCACATACTGTTAGTCTTTTTAGTTTGAGTCAAAGGCTTCAATATGAAGCCAAGGAAGACCTTGACCGTCTTTTCAGGGTCTGTCTATCCTGGGCTGGTCCATAGGGAGCAGGGTTTGTGTCTGCGCACTGGGATCACAAGCACACGCTGCTGCTTTTCTCAGTTTTATGTGTTGCTGGCAATCAATTTTTTTTTTTTTTGCACACTGGAAATGCATTCTACTGACCGAGCTGTATCCCCAGCTCTAACCTTGAACTCCTGGTCCACCTTCCTCCTCCTCCCGAGTGCTGGCATTACAGATATGTGTCTTCATGTCAGTTTTCAAGATGCTGAGGATTTTATACAACACTAGTCAAGTCACCCACAGGATGAGCTGTAACCTCAGATCATGGTTTTTGTTCTTTCTGAGACAGTCTTGCTATGCGGTGCTGGCCTGGTGCTCACTATGTAGTGAATAAGGCTGATCTTGAACTCAGCATCCTCCTGCCTCAGCCTCCCAAGTGCTGGAATTACGGTCATGGGCCACCACATCTGGATCCACATACTATTAGTCTATCAATTTTTTTATACAAACTTCTTTCTTTTTGTCTCCCCCCCCCTTTTTTTTCCTATGTAGCTCTGGCTGTCCTGGAACTCACTATGTAGATCAGGCTAACCTCAGATTCACAGAGATCCGCCTGCCTCTATATCCCTGGTGCTGAGATTAAAGGTGTGCACCATCACACCTGGCTTTATACAAGTCTCTTAGTATTTACTCTCAACCTCTGAGCTATTTGTTTATTTGAGACAGGGTCTCTTTATTATGTAGCTCTGCATACTGAAACTCACTGTGTGTACCAGGCTGGCTTTGAACTCACAGAGATCCCCTTTTCTCTGCCTCCCGAGTTCTGGGACATGCAACTATCAACCTCTGAACTTACAATGATTGATAGCAAACAGATAAGGACGGCAGTGGTGCCCAGGCCACACCTGGAATAGTGATGGTATAAAGTCTAGTTTGCTTATGGTGGCACGGCATTGGGGTGAGGTGATAGGGACCAACTGGGATGTAGGGGTCTGGAGAATGGGAAAGATGGCAGCCATATGGGTGGGTCCTGGCCATGCCCTGCAGAGATGACAACTCCAGTCCCATAAAACTCCCAGTAAGACTGTGATCCCAATGATATAAATTGTACTGAGGCTTTCGT
Source organism: Microtus ochrogaster (assembly GCF_000317375.1). NCBI lineage: Eukaryota > Metazoa > Chordata > Mammalia > Rodentia > Cricetidae > Microtus > Microtus ochrogaster. Next base: position 1,605,263 of record NW_004949171.1, on the reverse strand, counting down.
ACAAACACCTGCAGCAGTGTCTAGGCCCTGATGACTGTTATGAGCTCATTGAGCTGCAATGGTCAATGGGCGGAGAACTTAGAAAGACAAAACCATATATGGCCTGAGAGATCCAGGGTCTGATCCAGGACTGAGCCAGTCTAAGAACTCTGGTGAGTCAATGTCACCTTACAGAGACTCAGGCTGAGGGTGGGGTGGCGTGAAACCAGGAAGTGCCAAGTTTCAGGGGAGCCAGATTCCCCCAGGAAGGAAAAGAACAACTCAAGGTGATGTGCTCTTGACACAGGTTTCATCTCTCCCTTCTTGGGATCTGGACACTGGGAAAGAACACCTCAAGCCTTAGTCTCCCCATCTGTGCGGCAGTGGAGGTGCTGGTGCTGGTGGTGGCTGGAGGGATAGCTCAGCAGTTAAGGTGGTGGCACACGCCTTTAATCCCACCATTTGGAGACAGAGGCAGGTGAATCTCTGTGAGTTTGGAGCCAGGCTGGTCTACAGAGTGAGTTCCAAGACAGCCAGGGCTACACAGAGAAACCCAAGAAAGATTCTGGAAAAGAAAGAATTATGTAGAAACATTTCAAAGGTGTTTGTGGTGGAGTCAAACTCCCCTTCCTGCTAGGACTGCCTGGCAATTGACCAGTCTTCTGTCTGGTTTTTCTTTTCTTCCCTAGACAGTATGCCTTGTGGTCCTGGCTAGCCTCCAATACTCTAAAACAGCTGAGGTTCACCTTGAACTCCTGATCTTCCTGCCTCCTTGTGAGCAGTGCTGGGATTAAAGGTGTGCACCACCACAAAAAATGTTTTCTCAACTTTCCCTCTAGGCTCCCCTGGTCTTTGTGAGGTTAGAACCGAGGTTCTGGCAGGGTCTAACCTGGCCCAGGTCTCAGCCTAGCCTAGATTCTGTGACTGTGGGGAATGAAGGAAGTTCTGAGTGAATGTGTGCTGTTCACATGTGTGCAGCCATGCCAAGGACCTCGATGCTTCAGACCATGGGAACAGCAAAGCCTTTTGTGGGTCCATGTGCAGATGTTGGCACCATGTGCAGGAGAATGTCACTGATGAACACTTCCTTCATTTTGATGTTTACAGCCTGAGATGGATCACTATAGACACTCCCTACCACGGTTAGATAAACCTGTCTCCCTGAGTATGATATGTAAAACACACATAGAGTTTCCGGTCTGTCTCCCTCAAAGCACACGCCCTCCTGACTTTGGTTTTCCTGTATGTGTGTCTGTGTGTCTGCTCTTCATCCCCTCGTTGCTTGGGTCACATCAACCCCATTCCATACGGTTGAGTCACTTTAGCTTCCTGACCCCAGGGCACGCTTACAAGTGTTGGAGAGACCTCCCTGTGGCCCTCTGCAGTCCTCATCTCATCACCTCTAGGATGGACTGTTTGTTACTAAACACATTTGCACGCTTTCTTTATCATCTAGTCAGTACTGAGCTCAGTGTGAAAGCCTGGGTCTACCTTATTCTCCCTATTGCCAGTACTCGGTTGTTGGCTCACTGTAAACATTTAGTGAAGATTTGTTGCCTGAATAGCTGGGTGTAAAATGTGATTTAGAATGAAATTAACGCAGGAATCTAGACCATACAGCCAAATTCCTTTCTAGAATCAAATATATTGCCTGGGATAAAGATGATCCTGATGTGTATGGATTCCATCACCATCGTAAATTTGGGGCTGCTACTCAGTGGTTGAGTGCTTGCCTAGCATGTGCAAGACTCTGGCTTCTATTCTCAGCCAAAAAAAAAAAGAAAAGAGAGGAATCAATAATCAAGCAATCAAGCAAACAAATAATGAGATAGAGAAAGAAAAATAAGGGAATCAGCATACCATAAGGGTAGACTCAGACATCATGGGGAAAAGAAGACTCTGTACACATTTGTCATCAAAGCAAAAATAACTTTGGTCCTCTTCTTGCACTATATATCAAGCCTTTTCTAGATGGAGGAGAGAGAGAGAGAGAGAGAGAAAGAGAGAGAGAGAGAGAGAGAATACAGCAATCGAAGACCCCCAACAAATACCCAAGACAAACCCAGAACTATAAAGTATCTATTGACGCTTTCTGGCAAGTGTCTCTACCTTCAAAGTAACAGACGTGTTCATGACAGAGAGATTAAACACTTGGCTGACCTTACACCAGGGTGTTTCAAGTTTTAGCGTTAAAAACAGATAATCCAAATAAAAGGACAAATTTTAAATTGTTTTTGGTCTCATTTTGTAGCCTTGGCTGTCCTGGAACTCATTATACAAGACTGGGTTGGCCTCCAGCTCACAGAGATCCACCTGCCTCTCCTCCCAGTGCTGGGATTGAAAGCATGCATCACCACACCAGGCCCAGTGAAGGAAATGTTTGCAGTTAGCTGTAGCAAGAGCTGGTGTGACACTTTTTTTCTATTTTATTTTGTTTTTTACTGTTTTTATTGAGCTGTATTTTTCTCCACTCCCCTCCCCTTTTCTCTCTCCCTTTCTACTCTCTTTCATGGTCCCCAGGCTCTCAATTTACGCAGGAGATCTTGTCTTTTTCTACTTCCCATGTAGATTAGATTGTTGTGGCACTTTTAATTCTAGAGTTTGGGAGGTTGAGGCAGGAGAATGGTGTGTCTGAGGCCAGCCTGGGTTAGACAGCAAGTTCAAAGGCAGACTCCATCTCAAAAGAAAAAAAATGTAAAGTCAAAACAAAACTAAACAAAACAACCCCTCTCCAAAAAAACTGACTTTAAAAGACTCTACCAAGCACTCATAAGCAGGCCAAGCACCGACTGTTAGAAGGCTCACAAAAAGCAAATCAAGAAAGGGATCTAAGCTAATAATTAATGCTAGGAGAGAGGTCAGTCAGGGCCAAAACGCCAGAAAGGTTTCATGGGAACATGGTGTGTGGACGTATTCTCGAAGACTCAGACATAAGGGTGGGGACATTCCTTACCCAGCTCTCTTTGGGCTTTGTGGGGCTTCTGAGGCCCAGAGCCGACTCTCACCTTTGTTTCTCTAGGGCTAACCTTATCCATCTGTAATGAAAACAGCTGCAGAGCCGGTGGTCCGCCACCATGAAGCTGGTCAGCAAGGTGGTGAAGGAGGTCCTGGTTCTTCTCCTTCACCTCCCCAGCTGCCTCGGATCTTACAGTCATTCTCAGCCTCTCTGTCTCTCTGTCTCTCTCTTTTCATTATGGCGGAAAACTGCCTGCCTACCCCTGCCTCTCTACTCATACCTGGTTCATTCCCCTTAAATAAGTCAGGGATGTGAGCAAAACTTTCTTCCATTCTTCTGAACATAGCTCAAGCTGGCATTTTCATTTTAAGGTCTTAAAAATATTGCTTTTAATAAACACCTTAAAGTGAAACAAGAGCTGCATATTCGCTGCCAAAAAGGCAGATATAGACAGCATTTTCTGAAAAAGTTCTTTTGAACAGAAGAGAAAATAGAAAAGATTCCCCAACATCTCCTTCTGCAGAGCACTGCACCCTGCTGTGATAGGGGACCCTGGCCTGCTGCTGGCCTTCTGGGCACCATCTGTCAGCTTCCAGGACTGGCTAGATGTGGCCAATAGCGCTGTCTCTTGCCACCCGACTGCCTCCAGACTGTGCTGTCACGATTCACACCTGAGGTTCTGCCTGCTCTGGCCTCCCACTCAGCTTCCTTTCTGGTCTGAGGTTCGTGACTCACCCTGTGCTGTGTGCAGCCATGTGTGGAGGCCATTCTTAAGCTTTCCTCATCACCCACACATGGTGGATGACGTCCATATGCACACGCATCTCAAAGGCTAAACTCAATTTTATCTAAACCTAGGGAGAATTCTTGCAGGAACCAAAGCCAATGGTAAAAATAACGATAACATATCAACTAGATACAATAATCTGAAGCTGACAAGACTGTGACTGTGCTCGCAATCTGCCCACTCCTGCTGGCTACATGTGGAACACAGGCCTAGAGAAGCACTTCCTCAGTGTAGGCTGTGGTGCCTCCTTCCCTTTGATCTCCAAACTAGTGAGGGTGCAGAGTACCCAAAGAACTTTAGTGGTGGGACCCCACTAAGTTTCACGTGTGTTTTTAAAGTATTTTCTTACATTTATTTATGTGTATGTGCTTTCATGCATGTGAACATGCATGGGGATGTATGTACGTGTGTCATGGTGAACATATGGAGGCCAAAGGGCAACTTATGCGATTGGAGCTGTCTGGTTGGGTTCTGGGGTTGGACCTCAAATCCTCACATTTGGTGGTTATGCACTGAGCCATCTTACCAATCACACACACACACACACACACAC
>NW_004949171.1:1587080-1600888 GCF_000317375.1 Microtus ochrogaster | reverse complement strand
GCACATGCGCACACACACACGCGCGCGCACACACACACACACACGCACACACGCACGCACACACACATGGTCTTACTGTGTATTCCAGGCTACCCTGGAACTCATTATGTAGACCAGGCTGGCCTGGAACTTGTGAGGGTACCCCCGCCACACCCTCCTGAATTCTGGAGTCCAAGGCCTTTGCCACTGCACCCACCTCAGACATATATTCTTAACTGCAGTTAACATGTTATAGTTCGTGTTTGCTTACCTGTCTATTTTCCTATCAAACTTGAAAAAAAATTAACTATCATGTTCCTGAGTGTCCAGCACAGCAGTGGATTTAGGTAAACAGACAGATGGATATACAAGTGAGAAAACCATTTTGCCTAGGAAGCTTGCGTGTCCCTTTTTCTGACTCCTAAACAGCCTGACTTTACCGTAGGCCTCTCTCTGGGTCTCTGGCATCTCCAGCCTCCAGCAACTGGCAACTATGCTTCCTAAACTCAGCCTGTCTTCTGTTCACCTTGGATAGCTGGTCTCTTGTGTCTGTCTTGACATTTTGGCTTTTTCTGGGCCTGTTTAGTTAGCTTGTTTTGTCTTTCTGCATGGGAATTTTGAAATGTTCCCTTTTTCTTTTTTTTTCATTTTTTGAGACAGAGTTTCTCTGTGTAATACCCATGTGTGAAACTCTTAGTAGACCAGGCTGGCCTCTAACTCACAGAGACCTCCCTGCTTCTGCTTCTGGAGTGCTGGGATTAATGGTGAATGCCACCACACTTGGCCTGGAATGTTCTTAAGACCTTTATTTATCCAAGAGTAGTGACACACATGTACAGTTCCAGCACTGGGCAGACGAGAGAGGGACAGGGTGACCCTGGTACAGTCCCAGCACCGGGCAGACGAGAGAGGGACAGGGTGACCCTGGTACAGTCCCAGCACCGGGCAGACGAGAGAGGGACAGGCTGACTCTGAAGCCTTCCTCAGCTACACAGTAAGATGGTATCAACACTCCGACTAAAGCAAATGAATGAACCCAAAGGAATTTGATTTACACCCAGGGTCTTCTTTAAGCCTCTCTCCCAGGAGCAGCCGGCCAGATGTACGTCACGGACAGATGTGCGGCTTTACCTGTTTTTCACCCAGAGAAGGAAGCACAGGCCTGGACACAGAGACAATTCAGCTCATTTTCAGCATTTCTTATACCTTTTTGTTTATTTTTTTTTCTTTTTTTTTTTTGGTTTTTCGAGACAGGGTTTCTCTGTAACTTTGGTGCCTGTCCCGGAACTAGCTCTTGTAGACCGGGCTGGCCTCGAACTCCCAGAGATCCACCTGCCTCTGCCTCCCGAGTGCTGGGATTAAAGGCGTGTGCCACCACTGCCCGGCTGGTTTATTTATTTATTTATTTTAAAATTCACATGTATGGGTGTTTTGCCTGCCTTCGTGATGAGTGCCCTTGGAGGCTAGAAAAGACCGTTGGATTCCTTGGAGCTGGAGTTACAGACTTGGGAACTGCTGTGTGTGTGCTGGGAATCAAACCTGGGTCCTCTGGAAGAGCAGCCAGTGCTCTGAGTGCTGAACTGTTTATCCAGCCCCATCAATAACCACGCAAGGACAGAGGTGACGGCTCAGAGTGTAAAGTACGAACATCAGGACCTGAGCTCGGATTCTGAGTACTCAAGTCAACAGGAGTGTGCCTCGGTGATCCCAGGACTAGGCAGTGGCATGTGTGGGAGGGACACAGACACACACATGACAAACATCCATGTAGTCTGAGATCTGTGCCTCCCATGGGAGCACTGTCTGTCCTCCAGACTTAACATAGAACCTGTGCTCAGTAAATTAAATTCACTATGAATGAATGAATGAATGAGTAAGGACTGAATGACTGAATGAAGTTAGTGATTGACCCATTTTTGCCTTGGATTAACAAGGGGTGCTTTTATTTCTCTGACATGAGTCCTCAACCTGGAGGCTCTATTTATTAATATGTATGGAAGGCAAAAAGTAGGCTTTTGTGCAGCTGGTGATGAAAACAGCGGTTAAAGTTTAACAGAGCCCCTGGCAGGAGTCGCCTGTCCAGCTAAAAGCAGCATGGGCCAAAACAGAGGGAAAAGATGGCTCAGGCTGGGGGTGAAGTTTTTTGTTTGTTTTCTATCTGACTCTAATTGCTCTCATGAATCACACTAACTTCTGACCTTGTGCTATAGTCTCAGAGGATTTGGGGTCAGAGTGGAAGCTGCTCTGTTTATCTGACACTGTCCGGGAGGATGGTGTGTGTCAGATTCAGCCCAGAGAGTCATTGCTAATTGCTGCTAACACAGGCAGACTGGGCAGGGGAAGCTGCTGCTGGCCTTTGGGAAGTAATCTCTGGGCTTATCCCAATTAGAGTCTATACCTCTAGAGGCCTGGACACAGCTGTGTCCTCTGTACCAAGGGCCCGGGGACAAGGCAGGAGGAAGAATCCGGGAGATTTCAACTTCATGGGGGACCAGAGGGAAGTGGAAAACAGTTAGTTGGGTGGTCTGAAGAGACTGTCTAGCTCATCATGCTTGCTGGACCTTAACGAAGGATCTTTGGCCACAAAGCCGCAAATGAGAGGTCCCTATGGGGAGTGAGGATGGATCAAAAGTGTTGAAAGTTTTAACACCTTAAAGTTGCTAATTGCTTTAATGTTGTCTTAAACAAAACAGTATCTATCAGAAAATAAGTCAATAAAACCACCAAGCAAGGTCAATAAAGTTTTGTTTATCTCACTGAATGTTTTTCTACAAATGATAAATTCACGAAAAAGTTTATTTTCTTCCCTATTTGGGTGTTTCTACTTTGATGACACCATAACCTCCTTTTTATGGATCCTGTGAAGAAATTCATCCCTATTGTTGCAACTGAGGGAGGGTCTCTGTCACTGAGACCTGGGGGAACCGAGGGAGGAACACTGGTCATTGAGGGGTCTGTGTGAAGTACCTGGTCGATGAGGACTTTAGTCATTGAGGAGACCGAGTAAGGTCTGAGTGAAGGTTCCTAGTCTGTTCATGCTGGTAGAGGGGTTGTTGTTTTAATGAGGGGTCTGGAAAAGATACTTTGGTCTTTGAGGACCCGAGGATAGGTCTCTAAACACTGAGGGTCTGATGCAGGGGCCTTGTTCTAATGGGACGGAGAAGGCTTGCAGGAGGCGTTTATCACCAAAGGCTGAGACAGTCCCTTATTGTACCCTGGTGTCCCCCATCACTGTAGACAGAGCTCAGATCCTCTCAGAATATGAGGAAATATTCTACCAAGTCACACCTTACTGTAGTCAATGCTCTTGAGTGTAGGACTCTGTTCCTAGGGGACTGAGGACAATACTTGGGCCATGGGGTTAGGGTCTCTGGAAAAAGGGGAGGTTGAGGGTGGGAGCTTTGGCTCTGAAAAGGATGAAGAAAGGCCCAAGCCATGCCAGCATTGCAAATGTTAAATGCTAAGCAAATGTCAATTTTTTTTCAATTCCTTTTTTTCTGCCTCAGTTTTCACATCTATGCCATCACCAAACACCATTTATCTCCCCCTGAGATGTAATTCAGGGTCTTTGACTAGTGGGAAATCTAAGAAAAAACTTCCATTAATTTTGAGCTCCCATTGGTGTGTGGGGACTTCCTGGTGCAGGGTCCAATAGCTGGGCTTTAAGGGCATCATGAAAACAGTGATTCTAAATCTAGCCTCACTCACTCCTTCTCCAGCCTGACCTGCAGGTGTCCCAACCACCAGCAGATGGCACTGCAGCGTCACACTTGGGGGGACATCTGACTTAGGTCCCAAGGTGGGGTCCAGGTGTAAACAGGTAAGATATGGGGGAGAGGGGGAGAGAGAAATTAGCTGTCCCTCACATCAGACTCCTTGGAGGCTGGAAGGGATCAGGCTTAATGGTCCAAGGCAAATCCCCAAGCACAGGCCATCTAAGAGTCTGAGCCCTGTCGTCACCAGGCCAATTAGCCCAAAGGCAGTGGGACTTTTAGGTCTGGTTTATCCACATTTACTTTTTAGCAAGTGTGTAATGAGTCTTTCTCTGTCCCTCCAGCCAGCCCCCAAATTATGACGCGGAGACTTCTTATTAATGATGACAGCTTATGTTTGCTGGACCTTAAGGCTGGGCCCTAGCTTAGGCTTGTCCCACTAGCTCTTATAGCTTAAATTAACCCATTTATTTCAATCTACATTCTCTCAAGTGGTATTGTCTCTCTTCCATCTTGTACCTCGTGTCTCCTCCGTGTGTCTCCTGACCACCTAGACTCACTCCTTCTTCCTCTCTCTCTGCCCACAAGTTCCGCCGATACCTCCTGCCTAACCATCAGCTCTTTATTAAACCATCACAGCTGTCTATCGTCACACAGTGTACAATACCCCACAACACAAGTGTACATGCAGATTATGATAGAACCCATGACGGGCCCTGATGAGACCAGGGTGGATTGCCCTAGGGTCGTTACTACTGTTGAGGAGCTGACAGTCATGGAAGTAAAATTTTAATATAAACAAAATCATTATAATAAACACGTTAAGGGCTACAGTATAAGGAGGTTTTGGATTTGGAGCCCAGGCATAGATTCAGTTTGAGGAGTGTGTGAACACTCAAATATGAGCAGGGTTCCTTTAAAGATGCACGGCTGAGGAGCTGTGGGGGCCACTGAGGCATGACGGAGAGCCTTTGGGTGTGCAGTGATTTCCTCGAAGTCCAAATGTTCCAGGCACAAGGGCCATGGTGAGGGGATGGTCATAGGAAGCAGGTAAAATGAGGAAGTTATGGAGCCCGCCACAACCCAGAAGTCAGGCTTTGGTTACGGTCCCCAGAACACGGAGATCTGCCGCTAGGTGGTTAATACACGCAGGTTTTTGTTCCGTTTCTTTGGTAACCAAGCTGTGAAGGAGATGCAAGGAGAGACAGACTGCACAGGCAACCTTGCTAGAATTGAGAACTTTATTTTTCTGAGACAGAATATAAGGATGACTTTGGACTTCTGGTCTTCCTGCGCCCAACTTCCGAGAGCCAGGATGACAGGCATGTGCCAGCAGACCAGGTTTATGTGGTGCTGGGGGACGGACTCAGGGCGTGGCATCTGCTAAGCAAGCACTCTTCCAACCGAGCGCCATCCCTGGCCCCTAACGTTTATGAGAATTAGGAACTGTGTGAGGGAAGAGAAAACAAACTTGGGGTTTTTTTTTAGGATGAAGGATGGAAGTGGATGTAAAACGGGGGCGGGGGCAGATGAATTGAGGAAAATAATGTTACCTTAATGCTTAATGTAAAATTTTATCTCACCAATCACAATATCAGCCTCTAGGGTTGTTTGTACCCATGTTCTCAGAGGAGTTCGGAGGGATTATGAGGCCATACAACTCGGTTTGCCTTCACTGGTTTTCCTGCCTTCAGTTGTCTCTTTGCAGGCCGCCGTCCGCAGGCCACCCACATGATATTTTGAAACCCTTCCTTAAAACTCCCTATATCTCAGCCCTACTGTGTGCTTCATGGTTTCACACAAAGTTCTGGTCCCTATTTCCCAGCCCACTGTGTGCTTCATGCTTGCACACAAAGTCTGGGGGACAAAGCAGCTTTGCCTCCCTCAGGCTCTCCTGTCCTCATCTAAAGAGCAGGCTGGCAGGGCTCCTGGCAGGCTACAGCAATAATCTTTCTTCCTGAGTCTGTGCTGGTGACACATGCTCTCCATGGAAACCTTCATATAGCGATTCTTCTGCCTCTTCGGTACCCGCTTGTCACCCAAAACAAATTGCTCTTTGAGTTTTAACTTCAATAGGGTTTTGTCATGGTGCCTTTTTGCGAGTCACCTTCAGCATCATGAGGTCAGGTCCATGTATATAATACAATGTCATGTTGTTTAGTAGTTTTCTTTCTTTAATAAAAAAAGATTTATTTCTGTGTGTGCGTGTTCTGCCTGCCTGCACGTATGTGCACTATGTGTGTGCCTGATACCTGCAGAGGTCAGAAGAGGGTGATAAATCTCCTGGAACTTGGGTTACAGATAGTTGTGAGCTGCCATAATCTGGGTCCCTTGCAAGGGTGGTCAGTGGTTTTTTTTTGTTTGTTTGTTTTGTTTTTGTTTTGCAGCAGGGTCTCTCTATGTAGCTTTGGAAGTTTAGGAATTCACTCTGCAGACCATGCTGACCTCAAACTTGGAGAAATGCCTGCCTCTGCCACTGAGTGCTGCAATTAAAGGTATGAGCCACCATGCCTGGCTGTAGTCAATGCTCTTAATGACTGAGCCATCTCTCTATGTTTTCTTTTAAAATTATTATTGTTGCTTTTATTATTGTGTGTGTGTGCATGTGTGTTGTGTGTGTCTGTGTTTTGTGTGTGTGTGTCAGAAGACACCATTTTGTGGAGCTAGTTCTCTCCTTCTGCCTTTACATGAGTTCTAGGAATCTAACTCGATTTGTTTTGCATAGTTAAATGCAAACTGAGCCATCTCACTGTCCCTCTTTACCATGTTTCATTGCTAACATTTATCATAGTTATAAATAAATATTTTCACACTCACTGGCTTAGCAGCAGCTCTTCCACTGGACTTTCTTTGATGCAACTGGGTACTGCTACTTAAGGGGTTTCAGGACAGCTGTGCCATGACAGCAGGGGCACTGTTCATAGGGGCTGATTGGGAGGAAGTGGAGTCAGCCTAGGTGTCCATGACAACAGGGGCACCATGCATAGGGGCTGATTGGGAGAAAGTGGAGTCAGCCTAGGTGTCCATGACAACAGGGTCACTGTGCATAGGGGCTGCCTGGGAGGAAGTGGAATCAGCCTAGGTGTCCATCACTCAATGACTGGATAATAAAAATGTGGTACATATACAGAATGGAATTTTATTCCTCCTTAAAGAAAATGAAATAGCGAAACTCTCAGGACAATGGGTAAAGCTGGATCACATTAAGTGTGTGACCCAGGCGCATGTTCTCACGTATGCAGATCTCAGCTCCCGATTCTTACGTGTGTAGGGTTGTGGGAGTGAGTATGTGGAGAGAACAGAATGCTGCAAATGGAAGGGGCCATGGTTCACGGGAGAGAGGTAGAAGTGGTTAGGCTAATACGTGGGGCAGGAAAGGAGAAGGGAAAATATTGGGTTTATAAATGGAGATGGTGGTCGGAAGATGGAGAAGAGGGTGAGCCAACCAAATTATGGATGAAATAAGGAAATCTACCTCATTGTAAAGCAATTAAAAAAATAAAATAAAATAAAATAAAATAAAATAAAATAAAGGAGACCGGAGAGATGCTCAGAGGTTAAGCGACTTGTTTTTGCAGGGAACATAGATTAGGTTCCCAGCAGCTACGTGGTAGCTCACAACCACCTGCAACTTCAATCTCAAGGGAACAGATCTTCTGGCCTCAATGGGCAGCTGGCACACATATGATGCACAGACATACACACAGGCAAACACTCATGAACATAAGATAAAAATAAATAAAATCCATAAAAATCCAGGCACAGGTGTTAGACAGAGGGGAAATCAGCAGCTGACAGTCTGAACGACATGTCCAAGAATGAATTCACACAGATTTGTGTGTGGTAGCTCATGGTTCTATCAGAGGTTGGTAAGGCCACACTGGAGAACTGTTGATAAGACTGGATATATCCCTGAGAAGGGCCCAGAGGGGGAGTGGGCCACATTTCATGCTTACCAGAAGGTTCTCCCCACCAGAGGACGAGGTGGGCAGAATGACTCTGAGTAACATTCTCCATCCCTGCACCACACACATCAACCAGAGCCAGAGACAAGGACTCTTGGGGCTGGTAGTTTTCTTGGACAGAGATCTCAGAGAGTAGGAAGAGACACAGGACAGGGCAGGGGATGCCCGTCATCCAGTTAGGTCATCTCTGTGAGTAACTGAATTGCCACCTTAGTTACCTCTCTACTGCTGTGAAGAGACACTGTGATGAAGGTGACTTATGAAAGACAGCGTTTATTGGGACTCAGGGTTCCAGAGGGGAAGAGTCCGTGGTCATCATGGACAGGAGTGTGACTACAGGCAGGCACGACACTGGAGCAGTAGCTAGAGTGCACATCCTGTTCTGTGGGCAAGAGAGATGGAGGGGCGGGGGGAAGACATACCCCCAGTGACACACTTGCTCCAACAAGGCCCAACTTCTTTTTTTTAATATTTATTTATTTATTTATTTATTTATTTATTTATTTATTTATTTATTTATTATGTATACAATGTTCTGTCTGTGTGTATGCCTGCAGGCCAGGAGAGGGCACTAGACCTCATTACAGATGGTTATGAGCCACCATGTGGTTGCTGGGAATTGATTTCAGGACCTTTGGAAGAGCAGACAATGCTCTTAACCACTGAGCCATCTCTCCAGCCCTCAAGGCCCAACTTCTAATCCTTCCTGCATAGTTCCTTCAACTCAGGGCAAGCATTCAAACATTTGAGCATATGGGGCCCATTCTTACTCATACTACTACATGTTCTCTGGGAAAAAATTGAAGGTGAGTTAGCTACGGATGCTCTGTGTGCATGATGCTTGCTTTCACTGACTGAGAAAAAGGGGAGCCAAGAAGATCTGTGTGGGGCACAAGATGTGTCTGTTCTTCACGCTCTCCAGTCTTCACCCAACAGATTAGTGAAAGAGTTAGCAGTGGGACCAAGGGAAGCCAACTAGGTTTGCTCTCAGTAGTGGAATTCTCCAGGACGATCTCACCTGGTTACTACTGTCAAGTCTGTAAGCTGCCAGTGAGCAAAGACAAACCTTCAGTCCATATTATGGAATCACATTTTAAGGGAAATCAGCCAGTTAGCTGGTACTAGCCAGAATCTGCATTACATGAAATTCAGTGTTCTTCAAAGGGATACACGGCTGCTGTGGGCTTGGCTATTTCTTCTTTATCTATTTTTTTTTATAAGCACTAACATCTGTAGATTTACTAAATGTTTTAATTTCATTTATTTATTTTTGAGACAGAGCATCATGCATCCCCAGCTAGTCTCCAAATATATTTGGTTCTTTTGCCTCTACTTCCCAAGGGCTAGAGTTATAGAATTGTAACTCCATCCTACCCAGGTTTTAAATTTTTAATTAATTTTTTGTAGGCTTTTACTACAGAGCCCATGCCTCTGTAGCTCAGTAAGTAGCTCAGATTGTCCCTGAACCCATGGCAATCCTTCTGTCTTGGTTTCCTAACTGCTGGGATTAGAAGTGTAAGGAACCAGGCCTGGCTACATATTGTATATAATCACACACAGTGTATGTCTTGTCAGTTATTCGATGTTGCATAACAAATCAGCCTGAGGCTTAGTGGTTTAAAATGACAACCGTATATTTTTGTTCAAGAGTCTGTAAACCATCTGGCTGGTCAGCTGGGAGCCTAGGATGGCCTTACCTACTTACGTCTGGTGGTTGTCTGTCTAACGGCAGAAGTGATGTGGGCGCCTGGGCCATGTGTCCACTCTTCTGCAGCAGGCTAAGCTGGAGTAGTTTACTGTGCCAGGGCCAGGAAGAATAAAGGGCTGAGGCCAGATACGGCACATTCCAGCTCTGGGGCTCTTGACCAGAGCCAAAAGACCAGTGTACACTGAGTGGATGAGGAAACAGATCCTGCTTCCCAGTGGGAAGGGCCATCCCACCTTGCCAACTGCAATGGTTGAGATATGAGCTGTTCTTCAGGCTCCTGTGTTGAAGCCTGATGCCCAGTTGGTGAATGTAATCATTGAGAGTGACTGGATCACAAGGGCACTGACTTCACTAATGGATTCCTAGAGTCGATGCCATTATTGGGAGATAGTGAGAGCTGGGCCTGGTTGGAGAAAACATGCCACTGGGAGCATTCTCTTGAAGGCTGTACTGTCCTTGTCTGTTCCTGTCTGTTTCATGGCTGCCACAAGGTGAGTAACCTTCTTCTCCCAGCTTCCTGACATGATGTTTAGCCTCACCTCACACTGGTTCAGAAGCAAAAGAATCCAGTGCCTACAGACTGAGGTCTCTGCACCAGTGAGCTAACAACAGCCCTTTCTCTTTTAAATCATTTCTCACGTGTCATATTATAACAATGAAAAACCGACCTGCAAGATGCTGCTGGGATTACTATATTCCAGTTTGGTATTCTTGCTCTTCATCTCTCAAGAAATCCTGTTAAGAATCAATTAACTATAATCACTCACTAGTAGACTTTGCTGAATTGGGATGCCTATTTTCCCTGCACTTCTTTCTCTTCCCTCTCCTCCTATCTTCTTATCCCCCCTTGCTCTCTTTATAACCTTCTTCCTTTCCTTTCTTTAATTTATTCTTTCTTTCATTTTTATCTTTTTTGAGACAGAGTTTTTCTATGTAGCTTTGGACTCTAGGAATCCATTATTGAACTCACTTTGTAGCTCAGGCTAGCCTTGAGCTCATTGTAATTTTTTTGTTCCAGTTCCCAGAGTTCTAAGGCTTGGGAAGAGCACACACTCTTGGGTTGCCTTTTGCTTTGCTGGTAAGTAGCCACGGGACGTCTAGTTTTGAGGCAAGCAGAATGGAACAGGTGCCCTAGGAGGAGCTAGAAGAGCAGGAAGCTCTTGGGGATCAGAGGAGAAACCCAGCTCTCCATGTTCCAGCTCGAAGGCCTTTCTGGACCCTGCTTCTGTGAGATGGTCCACTTGATCCTAAGTTCACAAGATGGAGGAAAGACACAAACCAGATTTGTTCAAGAGAATAATGCGGTTTTGTAAGGGACGTTCATCGACAATCTCATTTGAGGTAGAAGTTGATAAGTCAAGGCTTTCTAGGTGGGTAAAATACCTGTCTGTGACTCACTCTGAGTAGGGCCTGGGGTGTGAGCGAAGACAAAAGAGAAGAAAGAAAGAGGTTACAGTGGAGCAGAATCTGTGGTGTAATGCTTCCCATGACCCAGTCTTCAGGACAGAAAGAGTATATGTTTGTTTGTTTGTTTGTTTTCTGTTTTCGTGACAGTCTTATATAGCCTAAGCTGGCCTCAAACTCACTAAGCATCTGGAGATGGCCTTCAGCTCCTGACCTTCTTTCTTCTGCATCCCTAGTGCCGAGATTGTTGGCATGTGCCACCCGGTCTGACTAAGAGTATGTATCTTTATGAAACTTGATGAAAAGGTAGTGCATGACAACAAGATTAGATGAGGAATTAAGGTGTCAAAATTGAGTGGGATCAGTGTATGGGAAACTCTGGACTTGAAATCAGGAGAATTAGTACCCAGGTAATCATTTCTGGTCACTTTGAATACCCAACCTCTCTAACATCTTATCAGTGCCCCCCACATTCTCCTTAGAAAGTTATGTCCCCAAATTTACAAAAGGACACAAAAGCATTGGTCTCATCTCCCAGAAGCAGGATGGAATGATGGGAAGAGGCTAGGGGATGTGAGAAGGAGAGCCCCTCACCCTCACATACTTGAACTTGATCAGGCTCTTGCTGCTGAGTGGAGAGATTCAGCCAAGTGGAGGCTTCCCTGTGTCCATCCCCACTTCCTGAAAATACCACAGATTATTAAGATGCCTAATGAACTCTGTTCAAGGTTAACACATGCCTTATGCTGTGTGTGACCTATGCAATAGCAAAATTAACTTGACTTTTATAATTTTGATCTGTTTTGCCTTAAATACATTTCTTTGCCATATGTAAGCCTACCCAGTATACTCATAAACATTTGATAATTTAATTTATAAAAAATGCTTCTTTTGGTAAGAAATAAGCAGACCATAACACGTTTTTCTTCCTTTTTTGACTTTAGCTACAGGTTACTCTCTTTGAGCAATGTAACTCTCTGCTTTTCTCTTTTTAGTTAAAGATTTATTTATTTTTATTTTTTGTGTAGGTTGGTTTTTCCTGTCTGTATGTGTGCTGTGTGTATATAGTGTCCTAGCAGGCAGAAAAGGACATTGAATTCCCAGGAAATGGAGTTATAGATGGTTGTGAGCCACCAAGTCGGTGCTGAGAACTCAAGCTGGGTCCTCTGCAAGAGTAAGCAGCATGACTTTCCAGCCCCTCCCCCACTCTCAAAATCACGTGGGTGCTGCTGAAGCATGGAGGCATGTTCCTCTCCGAACAGGGCACCTTACCCTCCTCAAGTGCTCAAGGTCCTTTCTCCTGATCTGATCTATAAACTCGCTACGTTTGCTTCCCTAGCACTCATCTGGAAAGTCTCTCCTGCAGCGTAAGCCTGCAACCCTAGCGGCACCCTAATAAAGGCCTCTGAGCCTGAGAGGGAGACGTCTCAGCTTGCGTAGCTGACAGTGTGACCAGGATTTCATTCCCAGGTAACAGTGACTTTACTGTTCCTTGATGGCCCTCTGCCACAGTACCCTGTCCTTATGACATTCCTGTCCTCTGCTCTGTCACCACTAGGAGTTCCGTGTTGTAGACTGCTTCATGGCTTTCTTCAGAATACAGGAGATGTTTGGAGCAGACTTTCTCATTTTTCCACTCTCTCTCACCAGTATCTCCAGCCATACAGACAGCCTGAGTGGTCCTGTGTAGGTTTCTTTGCACACAACTTTTCATTCTCGACGGACCCCTTTGGACCCTTGCAGCATTAGCAGCCACCACCTTCCTCTGGGAAAACCCTTTACTTTACTACCCACAGGTACTACTCCTTAGAACACCCTCTCCTACCCCAGAATCCCAAATTTTAATGTGTCGATTTTTGGCTCCTTAGGACTTTAACTAGTTAAACATAGTGCTTACTGTCCTAGGAGTCTTAAAAACTGTACATACACGGATGGGGTGGGAAGTAGGAAGAGCCTCCAGGTTGGTGGTTGGTTCCATATTTAGATTTTCCTGGCTAGGTTTCCTTTTTGTTATTCTTATTTGTGTGAGCAGGAATCGGGCCAGTTTGTTTGATTAATAGAATTGCCATCTTAGCTGATGCTTTGCTCCCAGGAATAGATATTACCTTCCAGCGAGTACAGTCTGTACTCTTATTGAAAGGGATATATTTCCTCAATTAGAAGGGCATCTTGCCTTTTTCCCCAACGTTAGTGAGCACCATTATCAGGGAGAGGTCTGGTTCCTTTCCTGCTCTGCCTGGGAATTCATTGAGTGATGAATGGGCCACATTATCCTTTAATGGCTCTTCCTTTGTTAGTCCAGGAAAGGCTCCAGACTCAGTAAATTGTTTGAACAGCTGACTTTGGGAGCTGCGGTGGTTGTGAACTTTTTTTTTTTTTTTATAATAAATCCACCTTCATGTAAGTTAGCTGAGATGGTTTCTGCTCCTTCCAACCAACTGATCACTCTCCACGGACAGATGAGTTCTTCAGGCAAGACTGCAAGCAACTGAACCTCAGAGAATGAGGGTGTCATCCCCAGGACTGCAGCACGGAGCAAGGTGCTGGAGACCGGAGAACAGTCTAGGCGGCCTACAAAATTTGAATGGCCTCCCATTCATTGAAAAAAGGAAAGAAAAAATGGATCCTTGACGAGAGCCTATTGGAATTAATACTTGGGAAGATATGAGGAAAAAGTGAATAAAATGGCTGGCATGACTTTGAAGTGAAGTTCTTAGAAAAAAAAATCCACTCTGAATTGAACATTTTAGATGGGCGATTGAGGGACCGTGGAGAGTTGGGATAGGACTGGCCTGTCTTTAGTCTGCTGGATGTTATTCTTTTGGCCCTTTAAGGAACAAGCCACACCCACTCCCGGCCATCCCCCCCCCCCACCTGCCCTGCCATCTTGGCTCTGTCGTCCCCTCTTAGCATGTGCACCCGTGTCTCTCAGTCTCTCTGTCCCTCTCTTCTTCTCTTCTCTTCTCTTCTCTTCTCTTCTCTTCTCTTCTCTTCTCTTCTCTTCTCTTCTCTTCTCTTCTCTTCTCTTCTCCTCTCCTC
>NW_004949171.1:1582404-1586744 GCF_000317375.1 Microtus ochrogaster | reverse complement strand
CCTTTAACCACCGCCTGTTCACACCCGGACCCGCTGCAAACTGTCTCTGCCCACTTGCCGCATGGCGAGCAGCCCGCCCCGCTGAGGACCATGGAGCGAGCAGCTGGGGACCCACAGGGGACCCACAGGGCTCCCGCTGCTCTGTGAGCTCGCCGCCTGCTCACATGGCCTGTCTACAGTTGCTGCCTGGTACTCGCCAGCATTTTTAAAAAATCATAAAACTGTATACCCGTTTGCTGCGGAGCTCTCTATGGGTAACCTAACATACTTGAGACTTTCAGGTAGATCCTTGGAATGTATTAGAGAGACTGCTAGCTTTCACCATCCCAAAGGCTAGGATTGTCACTAGACAATCTCTGAGGGCTGGAACTCGCCTAACAGATGTCTCAGCCAGTGCATACAGGTCTGGAGAATCGGTGTGCAGAGAGAGTAGGCTAGTGTGTCCAGGTTTTTAAAAGCTGCCTAGCGCATGTGCACAAGGGGTTGGCGTGACTACGTCATATGCAGATGATGGGCTCATGCATGCACTCAAGGGCTTGGCTGAGTCATCATGGACTGAACCTGCATGCCAGGGCTTAGCTGAGTCTTAGTGGATGTAACCACTCATGTGTGCATGTGGGTCACTCAGAGCCCTTTATCATTCAGGCCCCTCTCCCCTAGGGCCCATCTGCACGTGCATGGCTCCAGAACCCAGAAGTATAAGCCTTATGTGGCTGAAATCATTACAACATTGTTGTGGGATATTTGTACATTGTGTGAAGACATATTTGCTGTGATTGGGGTAATAAAAAGCTAAAAGGGCAATAGCCATATGGATGGGATTTCCAGGGAGAGAAAGAGTGGAGGAGGAGAACCTAGGTGCATGGTAGAATGTGGATTAATATAAATGGTTAATTTAAGTCATAAGAGTTAGTTAGGAATAAGCCTACGCTATTAGCCAAACTTTCATAATTAATAATAAGTCTTTGTGTCATTATTTGTTATTTGTTAGTTCCAGTACTTACCTGGTACAGGTACTGGAAAAGAAGGCTCTAAGTGCTGGAGAGATGCTCAGAGGTTAACAGCACTGGCTGCTCTTCCAGAGGACTGGGGTTCAGCCCCAGCACAGTTGTCGGTAACACCAGTTCCAGGGGTCTTTTGCCCTTTTCTCATCTGCAAATCGAGATCAGCCTGTGTCTCAGGAGTGCAGGATTTATAGGTGTGCCTGTTCCCTCCTCTCCACTGCACAAAGCTTTACTTAAAGTTAATCATAGCCTTCTTATCCCATTGGCACTGGATGTCTTAATCAATTAAACATTTTTAAATTGTATTTACTTATGGGGGAGGATGCTGTATGTGTGGACAGCCTTCTTAAATTTGCTTTCTCCTTCCACATTGTGGGCCCTGGGGATCAAACTCAGGCTGTCAGGGGCACATTTTTACCCACTTACTATCTTGTTGGCCTAGGCACCAAAGTCTTAATTAATTAGACACAGGTCTTGTTACATATCCCAGGCTGGCTTTGAACTCATGGTCTTCCTGCCTCAGCCCCTTCATTGTTGGGATTACTAATACACAAACATAGCGTTATTAGTCACTTTGATTTTTGCTGTCACTAATTTATCTGACAGGAACAATATGAGGGAGGAAGGGTTTATTTTAACTTAAACTGCCAGTGAATAGGGTTCATCATGGTGGGCACGGCAGCTGTGGTGAGAGGCAGCCGCTCACACTGCATCTACGGCCAGGAAGTAAGGAGTGGACAGGAAATGAGCTGCATTGTAAAACCCCAAGGCCCACCTCCAGGGACCCACTTTTCTAAGGATCCTTCAGCCTTCCCAAACAGCATTACCAGCGGGGAACCATGAATTCAAACTTATTCAAAGCATAACACATGGTGAGCCCATCTGTGAACTGCTACCAGATACTCCCCCACCCGTGGTTTTCTTTTGACATGGTCTCACGTAGCTCAACCTGACACAGATTGTCTGTGTAGGACATGATGCTCCTGCCTCTGCCCAGCATGTGCTGGGATACTCTGCAGCATCACGGCCAATTACTTTCCTGTTTTCGTACTAGTCCTATTTTTGTGTTAAAATTTTCTTTTAAGATTATTTATTTTTTACTTTATGAGTGTTTTTCCTGCATATATGTCTGGTACCCTCAGAGGCTAGAAGAGGCCATTGAATCCTGGAACTGGAGTTACAGGTGATTGTGAGTTGCCATATAGGTGTTGGGAACAGAACCCGGGTCCTCTGAAAGAACAGAAATGCTGTTCTTAACCACCGAGTCAGTGGTTACCGGGAAGCAGTTGTCTCTTTCTACCAAGAGGAACCCAGGTTGTCAGACCTGGCAACGAGTGTCTCTACCCACTGAGCAACCTCGACAGCCCAAATGTGCCTTATAATATAGAATACAAAAATATCCTTATCCATCTCTACTGTCCTTATCATACAAGTTGTTAAGCAGTTGAGTTTTGCTTTGTTTTTAGAGCTGGGGAGTCAATGCAGGATCTTTGCCTATTTAGGCAAGTTCCCTACTACTGAGGTACATCCCCAGTCCAGTTTTCAGTTTCTATTTATTTATTTATTTATTTATTTATTTATTTATTTATTTATCTTATTGATTGATTGATTTTTTTGAGACAGGGTTTCTCTGTGTAGCCCTGGCTATCCTGGAACTGGCTCTGTAGACCAGGCTGGCTTTGAACTCACAGAGATTCTCCTGCCTCTGCCTTTGTTGCACAAGGAGTTTCAGGCCAGCCAGGGGCTACATAGTGAGACGTTGTCTCAAAACAAAAACAAAATAATAAGACAATTAAAAACCAAAGAAAGTGGGTAGGGTGATGGAAGATAGAGTTTTACATTTTATTTAATTTTACAAAGTTAATATTTAAAACAAACAGCCACCTATAGCTATTGGCTATCATATTGGATAGTTTAAAGCTAAAGAAGTGCTTGGGTGAGGTTATAAAAAGAGTCACACTGCAAGCAAGCACCAAGCTGATGGGTCATATTTGCCCGTGTGCAAAATTCAGCTCTCTGTATGCTTGAGTTTTACATTTATAGAGTTAGTCAACTGGCGAGTGAAAATACTTGAAAAAAAGTCACAGGATGCTCCATGCAGAAAAGCAAAACTTGCACTTAGCCGAGAGCTCTATGGTTGCATTTGAATGAAGTCGTGTGTAGGCACATCCTGCTGTAGCTTCTTGTAACTGCAGACCCCAGCTACTCTCCAGCACTCATCTTAACAATGTATCTAGTGATTATTCTCATTCAGGAACTGTAATGGTTTAGTCTACACTATCAACAGGCTTCTCCTCCTTCTCCTTCTTCTTAAAACTGTATTCAACTGTTTAGATGTTAACATATATTATAAATAATCTAGAAATAGTTTAAAGTATATAGGAAGATGCCTAGGTTATCTGTGAATCTGTACAACTTTATATACGATACTCAAGCATTTTGAGATGATTTTGATAACCTTAGACACATGAGAGACTGGGAGAGAATCTCAGAACTTGTCCCTCATGGATATGGATGGATACCTGTATAATGTATGTGTTCATACATGTGTCCAGGATTTTGGACAAGGCAGGGAACTCATATATGTCACCTCATCTCAAGCTTCCATGGTATGAGTTCCAAAAAGGGGTTATTGCCAGTTTGAGTCAAAGGCTGCGGAGCAACCTGACCATATGGGGGTATGTTTGTAATGCCCACATCATGTTTGGGAAATATTGTTAGCTGATCCTCAAAGAATGCCAGCAAAGCTCTATTTTGGAAAATGAGGGTCTCCTTCCACTTTCAGGACTCATATTTCCATCACTATGCCACGATAGCATTTTATAAATTCTTTCTCCTCCACCATCTCCTTGAAGTGATCTGAGGAGGGTCACCCAGCGTTTGGACCTACTGTCTGTCCTCTCATGTGGATTCATGGCCTCTTTCCTTCTCATCGGATCCACCTGAGGTCCCCCCTGCTCTTAGTCAGGCACGAATCAAAACGCCCAACATTCAGAAGCCATTAGCTTTAAAACATTTATGTTATTTTAGATTTAGTTCAATCTCTATCCAAGTGGGCTGGGAAACAATTCATTCTGTGACAGTGTGTGATGCTGTCATTGCCAATTGTTTTATGGAAGCTGCAAGATCCTGATTAATAATCCAGGGTATACAATCTGGGGCTGCTGAAGGGTATCCTGACCTCCTACAGAACTGGGTGGCTGCTCTTCTGCTTCTCGCCAGTTTGTCGTGGGAGGAGCTTCAGGACAAACAAAGTATATACAGCCCATCACCTCCCACCCGCACTAAAGCCTCAGATTGAGAGCCCACTCTGATACAGCCCATCACCTCCCACCC
>NW_004949171.1:1577431-1582034 GCF_000317375.1 Microtus ochrogaster | reverse complement strand
CCTCAGATTGAGAGCCCACTCTGCTGCACATGTCGCCTAGATTCTCTGATTCCCTGCCGTGTCTGCTTGGCCCGGAGGTTGGACTGACAGAAAAAATTGAAATTGGAGATGATATTTCTCTTGGGCTAGGCTACAGTCCTGACTCTCCCATGTACAACCATGGCTCTTGAGCACATCCCTTCTCCCTCTGGTCCTCATGCTTCTTCAGTGAGTAAAAGCCTGTGGAAAGAGATGAGCTAGGTTCTTCCATGCTTCCTTCTTCGCTTTTTTAAAAATAGGGTCTTAAGTAGCCCAGTCAGGCCTTGAGAACACTTTGAACACTGAGCTCCCAGAAGATGGTTCTAGAATATGGTTAGAATATTCTAACCATCCTGATAGAGGGAAAGGTATTTCTAAAGAGACACTTGCTTCTCTCAGTCTGACTCTTAAGCTCTTGAAACAAGGACCCCAAAGAAATGGGAATTTCTCCAGGAATCTCTTGCTGGGAGAAGGAAAAAGTGCCAGCTACAAGGGAAACACACATTCAGGAAGAGATCTCACACAGTTTTAGCAATGGATCAGATGGAAACCCCAACAATGACGGGTCAGTGTCAGGTGGAACCACACCTGACTGGGACTTTCCTAATGTGCATATGCTTGGCACTCTATTTAAACTCTGAACTTTCATCAGGACTAGGGATTTGCTGGATGGCATGTCTCTCTTCTCAGAGTGGCCACATGGAATAAATCTCTGTTTTCTGATTTTCACTTTTGAATTTTACTCTTTTAACTGGACTACGGAGGATAATGAGTACCTGTGCCTGACTTGAGACACGCGGTGTGTAGTGAATAGTTTTGTGTCAATTTGACCCAGACTAGAGTCACTTGAGAGAGGAACTCTCAACTGAGAAAATGTCTCCATAAATCAAGCTGCAGTACAGCCTGTAGTGATTGAAGTGAGAGGGCCCAGCTCATTGTGGGTGGGACCACCCTTGGTCTGGTGGTCCTGGGTTCTATAAGAAAGCAGGTTTAGCCAGCCACGGGAAGCAAGACTTTCCCACTCCCATGGCTTCTGCATTAGCTCCTGTCCAGGTTCCTGCCCTGTTTGAGCTTCTGTCCTGACTTCCTTCAATGATGAACAGTGAGGTGGAAGTGTAAGCTGAATAAACCTCCCTAAGTTGCTTTTGGTTATGGTGTTTCCTCTCAGTGATAGTAACCTCAATTAACACAGAGTGTGAGCCCCAGATAACACAGGGTGTGATCTCTGGGTCTAAAAACAGTATCCCAGGCTTTTGCCACCAGGCTTGGCCCAGTGCTTCTGATTGGAGATCGACATTACTGCATGCAGGCTGTCTGGGAAGTCGGCTTCTCTATGGAGCTTGGACTGGATCCCAGCTCTGCTACTTTTCAGCAGTGTGATCTCAGCCAGCCAGCGAACATCTGGATTTCCCTGTCCCTTTCACTGTGAAATGGGATTGTGAGGTCTAATTGATCTACACAAATGTCTTCAAATTGGTCCTATCAATAATCAAATCTGTTGGAAGCCAGGAGAGTGGCTACCATTTAGGGCCTGGATAGTCCCTCGAGAGGACAGTAGAGTATTTAAAAGAACAGTGTGGAAGAATTCTGGGATTGATGGCAGGCCAGCAGCTGCCTCTGCCTGACCTGGTTATGGCTCAACCATTAAGGCTGCTTGCTGCTCTTGCAGGTAACATGCATCCCAGTCACCATGGTGGGTCACAATCATGCATAACTTCAGTTCCAGGGGATATGACACCCTTTTCTGGGGGACTAGACGCACATGGTGTACATACATACATGCAGACATATAACATTTATGTACCTAATTTTTTTTTGTTTTTGTTTTTTGAAACAAGGTTTCTCTATGTAACATTCCTAGCTACATTGGAACTAGCTCTGTAGACCAGGTTAGCCTCAAACTCACAGAGATCTTCCTGTTTCTGCCTCCCTAGTGCTGGTATTAAAGGCGTGCACCACCACTGCAGGGGAATAAATCAATAATAATAATAATAATAATAATAATAATAATAATAATAATAATAATAAAAGGAAGAGGAAGCATGACAGGTTACAAACAACTGGAAAGTGGCGAGAAAAGGATGCACGAAATGGGAAGGAAGTTAGCTAAGCTGAGCCCTGCTCCAGTCACCAGGCTCCCTGCAGGGTCGTGAGGTAGGGGAGAGAAGCAGAAGCCACCAAGCAGTTCCTGTGAAGAGAGGAAGACATTACTACAGGCAGCATCAGCCCACAGGCCTCAGGAGCCTCAAATCCAGTTTTGGTTTTGGCGAGACCAGACTCCTCTGACGCACAGGTCAACAATGAAGGAGGTCTGAGTGTGTTGCCATTTCTCTGTGACTCACAGGGAATCCCAGGAAATACTTGTGGAAAGTCAGAGGCTGAGAAGCACAACAGTGCAGGCTGCAGTAGGCAGGGCCGAGGCCGTGACGTGAATGCCCTGCTTCCCCTATCTTGGTGATCTGGAGCAGATCTCACTGACAGACAATTAGGGATTTGATAGCCTTGAACCTGAAGTCAGCAGTTAGATTAATCTCGGGAGCTATTTCTTGCCCATTTCTGCTATAGAATTTGAGAGGTTTGAAGTGCATCCCCCTAGCACGCAGACAGACAGAGAGACACACCAAATCAAAACAAAACAAACAACAACAACAACAGAAACCAATGGCAGAGGAAGACTGGAAAACCACAAGCCACATGTAACACAACAGAGGCTATGTGATAAAATCCCACAATCTCTATGTACCAAGTAACTGATCTTTAAGGGGTCATGATATTTAGGGGTTTTGATCCTTAGACTTTCCCCCAATTCTCCAGCTTAATTCCATTCTCAAGTGTGCCTGTTTTTAATATTTCTTTTTCTTTCTTTTATTTTTAAGACAAGGTGTCCTTATTTAGCTCTGGATGGCCTGGAGTTCACCATGTAGACTATGTTAGCCTAGATCTCATAGAGGTCCACCCGCCTTTACATCCCACTTGCAGGGTTTAAGGTGTGGTGTCGGACCCTTTCTTTTTCTTAATAAACTGCTTCTCCTTCCATCACGATCCATGTGTCCCTGGGCCAAGAACCTGTGAATCTCGGTGCCCCACAGACTCTGACCACACCTATAGCAACTAGTGAACAAGTCAGGAGTTTGTAAGCTTTTTGCTATTTCTTCCTGCTTTTTTTTTTTCCATCACTGAGCCTCCTTGGAGCTCTTGGAAATGGTGAACAAACCCAGGTAGGAGGCCTGACGGTAGCCTGGAGGCTCTAGATCCAGCTTCTCCCTGTCTCTTTCTTTCTGCAATGCATTGTGCCCAAGGCCCAGAGCCAATGGCTTGCCTGGACCTTCTATCCTGACCTACTGGAACACTGGCCAAGCTTATACCAGGCCAAAGAAACAAGCTAGAGGCTGCCAATCTGGCACTTGAGCCTGGGAGGCAGCTGTTGGGGAAAGTTCACATTTAAATTGGGAAAGTCAGGTAGACCCACAGATGCTGGACAGATCCCAGCTGAGGCCAGGAAATATGCAGATCCTACAGGGAACTCAAGCCTTTGGAAATCTGGCTCATGCATGGATAGAAGTGTCTATCCATTGCAGACAGAGGGCAACCAAATATGATGGTAGTCGTGTGGGCAACCAATGGCGACACTCACATAGAGTAGCCATGATGGCAGTAATAAAGACAATGAGGCCCATGTGGTTGCTTGGGATCCACAACGCCAGTGAGTTCCCTAACAGCACCACACTACAAAATTTCACACGCTGCTGACATTGCTTGCTTATTCCCATTCCTCCTTCCTCCTACTTGCCCATAGTCATGCCGGGAAAGTGTGAATAGACTCAGAAACAAGAACTTTGGTGCTAAGAGTGGAAACTCTCACTTGTTCCCTGTTTTCAGGGCTCAGAGTTGGGGCGTGGATGTGATATGAAGACCAACTTTGTTGCCTTCAGGGTCATTATCTGGTGATAGAGTCAGGATCCTTCTGAAGAACAAACGAGAAGCGAAGACAACTGTTGTCTGGGATAAATATCTGAGCCATCCCCAGGAAACAAGGAGCACAGGTCTGGCCGATGCAAAGGATCTTCAGACGCATAACTCAGTTTGTCAGTATGATATTCAACCTGCTGCTGAAATATAGGACCTGAGAACTGAGACCTCACTTTTCCCCTCAGTGGAAAAGAATTGTTACAAGGAGTGACTGAAGCCCCTCTTCAAATATGAGGAGGGTAGCCCTAAGGGGTTTTTGCTGCTGCTTAGAGACTGAGACAATTACTTAAAAGCAGCCATGTATTTGGACTCTTACCCATCAGAGAAAGCTTTGTCTTGTCCTTTGATTAAAATAGATTTAAGAGAATTGTGATTTGACAAATTGTTTGTTTATTGTTAGTTTCCACTCTAGAATTATGGTATTATGGTATTAACCTCTTAATGTTTGTAACTGTTTTAGTTCATTATGAGATGTTAAGAAAAGTTTGACATTTCTAATGAGTTCTTGGATTTGACATATTGATAAAAAATTTAGATTTTGGAGCTGGGTGGTGGTCTCTAAAGTTCGAAGACAGCCTGGTCTACAATAGCTAGTTCCAGGACAGGCTCCAAACCT
>NW_004949171.1:1574708-1576597 GCF_000317375.1 Microtus ochrogaster | reverse complement strand
CTAGTAGCAGATGAACTCTCTTGACAGAAGCTTGGCTCAGAGACACAGAACCCAGAGGTACTTTCTCCCTTAACCCTTTGCTTACAGAGGTTGACAGTCAAAAATGGATTTGATCCTCCCCACCCCCACAGGAGCCTAAGATGGGTAAGTCTGGAAATGGGAAATTGTTCACCTAAGGCAGATGCAATCATCTGTCCTATTGCAGAAGCACAGGCTTTATTAAAATTAATAAAAAAGGGAGGAATTGTGGAGGACCAAAAATGTGAGCCTATTTCTACATTGTCTGATGATCAGAGAGTTGTTGTCAAAATTTTTGACAACAAATATATCTACAAATCCTGTCTTAGGATGGAGTTACTTGGTTCTTTTGATATTAAGCTGGCTCATACAAGTAGATCCACCCCTCCCTGACAGATGGTCAGGATATGCAAGCATACTTCTGCTCCTTGTTCTGTAATAGGAGGTTACTTGGGGAATGACTGTCTTCAGGATACACAGTCTAGAGTGACTTCACTGCCTAAACAAAAAGCTTATGACTTGATGCCTCAAAGTGTTAATGCAATTAACTGTTCGAGTTGTTCTTTGTATCATGTTAAGAAGTCTTTTGTTGCCTTCTTCCCCCTTTTGTATTGGGTATAAAAGTGTATGGAAAATTAAATGCTGAGATTATAGTATTCACTGGAATTACCTCCTGGTACTATTCTGTATTTTTGTTTTATTATTTTTCATGCATCTCCATATCCTTTACTAAAATTTCTAAATCCCCATGCCTCTACCCTTGCAAGTGGTATTTTTGTCAAGTCTTGTCCCTGACAGTTTACACAATGGAGTACTACATAATGGAAAAAAAATAATGACATCTTGAAATTTGTGGGAAATGGATGTATCCAGAAAACTCCATATTGAGTGAAGTAACTCATACTCAGAAAGACAAATATCATATGTACTCACTCATAAGTGGCTTTTAGACATAAACCAAAGAAAAACCAGCCTACAATTCACAATCCCAGAGAACCTAGACAACAAAGAGGACCCTAAGAGAGACATACATGGATCTAATCTACATGGGAAGTAGAAAAAGACAAGATCTCCTGAGTAAATTGGGAGTGGGGGATCATGGGAGAGAGTAGAGGAAGGGAAGGCAGCAAAAAACATATAGCTCAATAAAATCAATAATAAAATCTTGAGTAAGTGAGAATTTTACAGTGCAAGTCATTTAAAAATAGTCTGTGGAATTAGAGAATGTATTCCTATGATTCAATAAATAGAAAGCAGGATGTGCCTCATTCAAAAATAATAGCAAGGTGTCATGTGTGCTCACAATTACTTTTATGTCACAGCTACACCATTCTCTGGCAAGATGGGTGTATCAAAGCTCAGTCTGCCTAGAATTTGCCAAAATAACTTAGTCATAAAACCTGGAGCTACTTTATGCTTTCTTTTCCTTTTTTATTGCATGCTAAAATTACTACTTTTGTCATGCCTAATTAAAAACCCGTACATGCATATGTGTGGATGAGTGGTTTTAGGAATGGGTTTAAAGGCCTGATCGAACAACAACTATCTTATAGACTTGGACATTTTTTTTTTAAAAAAATAAAGATAGAGTCTCCTTATGTGGCTAACTTGCTGTCCTGGAACTCACTATCTAGACCAGGCTGTCCTCAATCTGAGAGATCTGCCTCCTGAGTGCTGGGATTAAAGGTACCACTACTGCCTGTTAATTTGTTTTTAACTTCAGACTCATTTATTTTTATTTTAAGTGAATGAGTGTTTCTCCTGGATGTATGTTCATGCCTGATGGTTGCAGACCAGAAAAAGTCACTGGAATTCCCTGGAATAAGGGCTACAGGCAGTTGTGAAATTGATGGTCATTGCTTTTAATCCCA
>NW_004949171.1:1572991-1574278 GCF_000317375.1 Microtus ochrogaster | reverse complement strand
GTGTGTGTGTTCGAGAACATGCACAGGCCAGAAGTGGACATCAGATGTCTTCTTCAATCATTCTTTTAAGACAGGGTTTCAGTGAACAGTGAGCTTACTGGTTTGGTTTGACTGAGTGGCCAGTAACCTACAGGAAATCTTTTGTCTCTGACTTCCCAGGGATGGCTATAAACCTGTGCAGCTGTGCCTAGATTTTCCCATGACATTGGGGATTGAATCAGATTCTCAAGGTGACTGAGCTATCTCCTTAGCCCCTTAACCAATACTTTTAAGTGTAAGATTATCTATTAAATTAATAATATGACGGATATATTGAGCTAAATAAATATATTACCATTAATTTCACTTGTTTCTGTCTCTCCATTCCTTTTATCTTTCTTTCCTTCCTTCCTCCCCTCCCTGCCTCCCTGTGTTTTTGAGAGGGCAGCCTAGGATGGCCTTGAACTCCTACCTCCACCTCCCAAGTGCTGTCCCGCACTACTAGATTCACTTATTTCTTTTTCTTTTATTTTGTTTGTTTTTGGGACAGAGTTTCTCCTTGTAGCCCTGGCTATTTTGGAACTCTGTAGACCAGGCTGAGTGCTAGCATTAAAGGCATGCACCACTTCTACCTGGCTTTCTTTTTAATATTTAAGCATGAATATTATAACATTTAAAATTATGTGCATTATTTTTGTGTTGGGCTTTGCTAAAGTAGGCATTTGACTGTTCCTGATGGTATCTGAGATTTTGGTAGCAGGCAACAATAATAGGACATCTACCCATGAGGCATATAAATGACTGGTCTTCCCCAGGGTTCTCAGGCACAGAAACTGCCCTGTCTTTCTGAGATCAATCTTAAAGGAATCTGAGCTTGCTTTTCTGGTCTTCCAAGCTTCAGCAGGTGGCACTGTAATTTGGCTTCCTCAGGATAGTCCGAATCCCAAATTAAAGACAGACAGAAGCAGTTGCTATTCTTTGAGGATTCACAATTTCAAGTTTGTAACCTCTATAAGTAAAACCTCCATCTGGATATTGCATTTTTCTGCCTTCATAGCTTTTCTACTCATATGGAGCTGTGTAAGCATGATGTATGGTGTCCTCCATATCTTGAAAATTTTTAAAAATTTACTTGGGTGGTGTGTGTGTGGTATGTGTGTGTGTGGTATGTGTGAGTGTGTGTGTGTGTGTGGTATGTGTGAGTGTGTGTGTGTGTGTGTGGCATGTGTGAGTGAGTGTGTGTGTATGTGTGTGTGTGTGTGTGTGTGTGTGTTGGCATGCCTGTGCAGTTCAGAGGACAACTTTAGA
>NW_004949171.1:1561667-1572745 GCF_000317375.1 Microtus ochrogaster | reverse complement strand
CCTTCCTTCTTCCCTTCTTGCTCTCACTCCTTCCTCCTTCTGCTTTCTGAGTAGACCCTTTCTTTGTCACTCTTTGTTGCATAACTTTTCATGGGGAGAGATTAATAAACATCTCTTCACCCCAGATCAGTGGCAGGCCAAAGAATTGATTCTGCCCAAGTCTAGTTTATTGAGTTTGGGGCTGCATATAGAAGCATGGGAAACTTATGGAAAGCTAGAATAGAGATCCCTCCACAGCAATTATTAATCCCTTATTTATTCTCAGGGAGGGGTCTCATGCATCCTTTGAGCCTCAAGAGCCATTTCTATGAGGGGATGTTAGTGGGTCCAATCTTGTGAGGGCCTCCTATGGATGGTCACAACTGCTCTGACTTCAAGATGGCAAGAAGCACATCGTGCTTGGAGCAGTGTTTTTCAAACAAACTAGCTGGCCTGTTATTCACTATGTAGCCCAGGCTAGACCCAGATTCATGGTAATCTGCCTGCTTTAGCCTCTCAAGTACTGGGATTACAGGGGTGAGCTGTTACACTCAACTAGTGCTAAGCGTCATATGTCAATCTTTTCCCAGGTGTAGACAGCAGTTCTAGCTATCAGTACACAGGAGAAGGCTGGTGTTAAGGTGAAGAGTGAGAGAGCTCCAGTGGCTCACACTGCCCTTAATTAATTGGCATCACTGTCTACAGCATCTTGTTTAAGTTTGCCTTTGGGTCTCCATCCCGTCCCAGTGCAGAGGGCTATCCAAGTGCTCTGCTCTGTTGTTTATCACGCGGGTGGTAGATTAATCCTCGAATCAGAGTGCAGCTGAGAAATGTCAGTGGAAGGATGCTGCTGTCTTTCATCAACCGTGTCTTTGGATTTGTCTAAACTGGGAGCACTCCTCCAGGCAGTGATTAGCTGAGGCCGGCCTGCTTTGCATTCCTTACATTAGAGAAAAGGGCTCAATGGAATTCACTTTGGGGTTTCAGGCTTTTTGTCTTTTGGAATGCCCCAAGATATTTTGAAGAGGGGAATCAACTCCTGCATTCCTGTCATTGGCTTCAGTAGCAAGTACATTTTCTGAAGTTCTGGCCTCCAGACAAGCTCAGTCCCATCTCTGAGGCAAAACACCCTGATGTACACTGAGCTTTGGACAAACCATCCACTTGGTCTTCCTTTATGACCCAGGGAGGGATCTCAACTTTGCTGTGGATTCCTGTAGGGAAACTTACACACAAATGGTCTACAAATCCATGTTTTCATATGCTTTTTAGTGGGGGCTTGATTTCCAGATTTAGCAGTATAAAAGAAAGAGTGATGGCATCTGACTCACAAATCTGAAGAGACTACGTGGGAAGCTTCTGGCTGCTCGGTTGCCACTGAGAAGTCTGCCGATGTTAGTGTCATTGTCTCCAGGAATGCTGACCAGGCCGTGCTGAAGTTTGCCATTGACATGGGAGTCACACATATTCTGGCCACTTCACTCCTGAGACTGTTCTTTATCAGACCAGGCACCTTTCTGGTAGTGATTGATGCTGGGGCTCACCTTTAGCCTCTCGCAGAGGTGTCTACCTACCACCATTCTGGGTAACACAGAGTCTCACTCACCATCCCATGCCAGAGTAAAGCTGCTCACACAGTGGGTTTGCCTGGATGCTGGCCCTGGAATTCCATACGTGAGTGGTGATTGGCATCATCTCACGGGAGTACCCATGATAGCTCACGGCTAATCTCCACTTCCACAGAGACCCTGAGAAGTCTGGCAAAGCTGTGACCAAGGAGAGTTTCAGCATGAACTCTTGAGTTTCACCAGTTTCTGAGTTACTGTTCCTTGGCCTGAGGAGGCAGATGGCCTGAAGGCACACATCTGGCAATTCCCAGTCATAGAGGACAAGTCTGCCCAGGCCACCAACTACACAGGGATCCTACTTCATGGCAGGATGCTGCTCTGTAGATACTTACACAAGGTGGAAAACGAACAGTTTCTGAATGTAAAGCAAAGCAAAGTCACCTGACAACAGCAGGCAACACTTCTCCCTCTCATAGGGTGACTGAGGGCCTGCTGTTACAGTTTGCTTTGTTTTCTGTTCCAGTGTTTTTAGGCAGTGTCTGTGTCTGTTAGTTTCCTAAAACTGTTCTATCAAGCTATTGTGATGTGCCTGGCTTAGAACTACAGAGATGTGGGGACATCTCTAAGACAGAATGCTCTAGAATTCTCTAAATCATGGGTTTTGTCCTCAGCACTGGGAATGGGGGTGGGAGGTAAAAATAGGACGTGTTGGTGCACAGCTGTAATCCCAGCATTCAAAAGAATCAGAAGGTCTACACAACAAGTTCAAGGCCAGCCTTGACTCCATGAGACCCTTTATAAATAAATAAATAGATAGATATATAGATAGATAGACAAATAAATAAAATAATAAAAGGAAGAAAAGAATCATGAAAATAACCCCCTTCTCAAAATTATTCCCTCACAGTCGCAGAGAGCAGATGTATGGAATTGTTGTCAGTAGCACCACATGCTCTAGCTGCCAGGCAGGACAATGCAAACATACCACGTGCCTCTCCTAATTTGTGGGGGCTCTGACCATCATTTGCAGACCTTGACTTGTTCCACCGTACATCTGCTTCGGTGTTCACATCATCGCCTTTCCTGAGATACTTTATCTTCCATTATAAAGGCAATAGTCTAGGGGTGTACCCTAAATTCAGGGTGATCTCATCCTAAGAGCATCAACTTAATTTTATCTGCTAAGGCCCAGTACCCAAGTAAGATCATGTTCACAGGTTCTGAGAGTGAAGACTCATGTATATCTGTCTGAGAGATAATAGTCAATATATAAAAGCTGAGAAAAGAAAATCCTACAGAAGACAGCCATTTGAGTGAGGCATAAGCCCGATTCTTGTCACTTAAGGAGTTCCCAGGTCACACGATAACAACCTGGGGTCTACCCATTGGAGTAGTTTAATTTCTGGAAACAATGCAAATCTTTAAAGTATTGAAGCTGCCAGCGGCACAGAGCCCCTATTGTGTGGTGCGGCCTCCCCTTCCTTAGGCAGGATGCCTATGACAAAGGCGGGAAGGTAATGCTTGTCCACTGACGCTCATTCCTTGTTAACGTTTTCTCTTGTAGAAAACAAACAAAACAGGATTAGCCATTTTATTTTCTAGAGCAGTGATATACTTCTCTTTTAAAGTATGACATTTAGTATGGACAATAATAAAGAAAATTTGTAGCACTGAACAACAAAATTACATATTTAGGCATGATGGAGCAGAGGAAAGCTTACTTAGAATTTTATCTCCTTTTTCTTTTATTTCCACTGTTAGGGTAGTTTACTAAAATAACCACAAAACATCTCTGATATCATTTCCACAACTAAGAGTGAAAGCGTGGTCCAAATAACACGCCTACTCCTCGACGCTTGCTTAGCATCTGGCATGAATCACCCTTTCCAGTTTGTAGGTTGGCAACGAGTCTGTTTCACCCAGGCCGCTGGAAACTCTTACTGGAGTTCCCAGTAAAAGAATAGTAACACAGATAACTTGTTCCACAGTGGGAAGTCAGCTGTCTTTCAAAACAGTGGTAGGGGGCACAGCATGTAGGGGTTTTTCCTATGGACTGGATGCTCTGGATTTCTGGTCGTCTCACTCTGGGAGAGATGGACGGATGGGAATAGGCATAGTCTTTTGATTTTCTTTTAGCTCAACCTGAGGCTGTGTCTGCTCTACAGTTCTATACCAGATAATTCTTAAGATGCATGGCAAATAGAAAAGGACTTGAAAGACCAGCTGTTAACGCAGTCCAGAGAGTCCATTTTAACAGAAAACCCCAGAAACGTGCCAGTGAGAAAGCCAGAAACAACCAATGGCATTCAAGATAGCAACAAACTTGTGTTTTTGTACACTTAGCAGGACTCCACCACAGATACCTATAAGTGCATTAGTGAGGTGAAAAGAACAGACACAGATATCATTTGATTTACAAGGTGTGGTGGTTTGATGAGAATGGCCCCCATATGCTCACAGACGCTTGGTCCCCAGTTGGTAGGACTGTTTGGGAAGGACTAGAAGGTGTGGCTTTGTTGGAGTAGGTGTGTCACGGGGGTGAGGCTTTGAGGTTTCAAACAGCCCACACCATTCCCAGTTAGCTCTTTCTGCCTAGTGCTTGTGAATCAGGATGAAGCTCTGAGCTACTGTGCTAGCCACACCTGCCTGCCTTCTTCCCTGCTCTCTACCACGTTAGGTCATAGACTCTAGAACCTTCTGGAACTGTGAGTCCCCAGATTAAATGCTTTCATTTGTAAGTTGCTTTGATCATGGTGTTTTGTGACAGCAATAGAAAAGTAACTAAGACACAAGAGGAAATCTTTACCACGGGGAAATATACAAGCAACTATGTCTGTGTTAGCTTTCTGGGCGTCTGAAATTGATGTCTAGGACCAAAGACATTTCTTTAATTTTCTTTTGAGATTTACTTATTATTTGATGTGTAGGAGTACTCTGCCTGCATGTATGTATGTATTTGTATCATGTGTGTGCCTGGTTTCCATGGCAGTCAGAAGACGGCCTCAGATCCCCTGGGTCTGGAGTTACAGATGGTTGTGTACTACCATGTCCATGCATTCTGGGGATTGAACCTGGGTTCTCTGTAAGAGCAACAAGGGTTCTTAATGCTGAGCCAACTCATCTAGATATCTTGCATTGTTTCTAAGATTTTGTTCCATTCGATAATCAGAAACATTAAGCCTGCACTGGTATGTGACATGAAGAATTCCAGTTTATGAACAGCCCAGAGACTACTTGAGAATTATGAATCTAGCACGGAGCTTCCGTCTTTCTCTCAAGAGGAGTGTGATTCCTAGTTGCTGAAGGCATTGTGTAGGTTGAAAATCTAGACTATTTTTTCTGTAGTTTTCCCTCTAGGGGCTGCCTTGGCCACTTGCCTATGCTCACAAATCACCTTAGTGAGAGAGGGGGAAATTACAGAGAACTCAGTTTTGTTTTATTTTATGTTGGGACTCAGGAAATGATTCCACCAAGCACTGTATTTTGACATGTTGAGAATTTGACCTGATGGAGAATGGAAGAGCTCAGCGATCTTCTCATGGTGCCTGTCTCCTGCCACCTCTTTTCTTGAGCTCCCCTGAAGCTATTCACAGAAACCACAATTCTTTTCTAACACAAAACATAGAAATTATGGGGTGGGGAGATGACTCAGTAGTTAAGAACATTCCTTCTCTTTCAGAGGATGCAGTTTCTACCCTTGCACACACATTGGGTGCTCTCAACCACCTGTAACTTCCCCTCCAGGAGGATCTACTACCTCTGGCTCTGTGGGCACCTGTCCTCACATGCACATGTCTGTATGCACGCACACACATACACAATTTTTTTTAAATTAAAAAAAATCCCACAGAAATTAGAAGGGTTGCTCATCTTCTTCAGCATCTTTGTTGCAGGGGAATTCTGCTCTATACCCAGGAGAAAGACGCTGCACAGAGAGATCAAAAAGGTCTGAGCGGACAGGCCTTGCTGGGCCCTCTCCCGCCTGCTATTACCAGACCTTACCCTTTTGTCTAATCCCACCTCTGGGTGATTCTCCATTCTTCACTGAACATAAGCTTAAAATGAGACAGCTTCCCTTCGTGTCTTCACTTTTGAGGTCTTTGTGCTACGTAAAACCTCACTACACACATTTGGTATGCCATTTCAGTCTCTGTGGGGCCCAGGTTAGTCCCACTCTTCCTGACTCATCATCCTTAATCTGGGATTGCGGGTTTAAAACCCCAGGCTACACGCCCTTTTCATCTGACTGCTGAGATGGATGGTGATGGGCATCAACCATATCACTGAGCCTCTACACTTAGAACTGACCAGACTGTGGCTTGCACTTGTCTAGGGTCAGCCACTAAGGTTTTTCTCAACCTTATTCATTTACATCATCTTTTGGGTGACCCGAGACACATGGTGTGTCTAAGCTAGAGACATGGCTCAGTCAGAGTACCTGCTGCTCTTACAGAGGATGGGAAATCTATTTTAGCACCCACACTGGACATAGCTCACAGGTGCCTGTAACTACAGCTTGAGGGGACCTGAAACCCTTTGTACATACGTGTGCATACATACATGCACATACATTTCCAAGTTGTTGGGTTGCAGTATGGCTTAGTGGCAGGTCACTTGTCTAGCATGTTTGAGGTTTTGGATTTCATCCTTAACTCTGCAGTTACCCAACCAACTAATGGGTCAGCCAGCTAATGAGTGTGGTGGTGTATGTTTATCCCAACACTCAGGTGTCTGAGACAGGATTTTGAGCTTGAGGCCAGGACTATACAGTGAGACCCTATCTCAGAAACACAGAAACAGGATTGTGGATGTAGCTCAGTTAGTAGAGTTGTTGACTAGGGTGTATCGGGCCTTGCGGCCAACTCCCAGCACCAGCACAAACTGCTCTTGGTGGTGCACATTTGTAATCCCAGCACTTGGGTGATGGAAGCAAGAGGATGGATGTTCAAGGCTGACCAGTGAGTTCAGGGCCAGCTCCAGCTCCACGAAACCCTGTCTCAAACAAACACTCTTAGTTCATCAGGCTTAGATGGCTCCAGTACTCTGGGGTCCAAAATGAGAAAACCCTAATCCAATATAAATAGTAAAAACCAAAAGTTTCACAATCAGAAATCAGGGATAGACCTTTCACTCTATAACACTCGTGTGTTCTACACTGCTCTCCAGTGGGTGATCTTCCTACCCCAGTGTGTACCAGTTTCGGAGACAGGGGAGTGAAGACTCTAAGCAGGAACCACAGTCACAGAGTTCCTATTCAACCCACAGCTGAGCTTTTCCCCCACGAAGCCCAAAATAGGACAACCCAAACCAATAGGAAGAGACAGCATTAAACGAAGCCAGAGGCTAAACGTGGAAAACATCAGAGCCTGCCTCGCCCAGCCCGCCTCCACATAAAGCCCTGCCTTGGGCCTAGGCACTCCTGGGGCTGTAGCAGAACATTCCAAACTTCCCAGGACTCCGCCCAGCGTGGGGCTCAGCAGCGTTGAAGGCTTAGGTTATACCTCATCCCTTTAATCCTCCCGACCCCCACAGGAACACAATCTGATCACTCGATGCATGAAATGAAAATCTCAGTGGTTCGTCCTTTGCTGTGGGAGAGCATAGGCCTGAAAGAGGCCCCCTACGGAAATGGGCGAATGTAGAGCTTAAGCTAATAGAGGGGGAAAGGGTTTGCGGGGTACCTCTGGGCCAGCCTGCCTCCCCGCAGATCCCGGGGCGGAGTCCTCGAAAGAGCCCCCTTCGGACATCCCGCCCCCTGCTCGGCCTCCTCCTTCTCCCACCGCGGGAGATGCCAACTCCGCCTGGCTGAGTCACGGCCTGAACTGGGGAGGAGGCGGGGAAAGGCGTCCCTAGCCCAGATCGCAGCCTTCGGTCGCTGGGAGAGCAGGCAGGGTTGTCAGAGATCATGGGGGAGAGCTCGCTGGAGTCTGGGCCTGTGCCCGGGGCCCCTGCTGGGGGTCCCGTGCACGCCGTCACCGTGGTGACCTTGCTGGAGAAGCTGGCCACAATGCTGGAGGCGCTGCGGGAGCGGCAGGGTGGCCTAGCCGAGAGGCAAGGCGGCCTGGCAGGCTCGGTGCGCCGCATTCAGAGCGGCCTGGGCTCATTGAGTCGCAGCCACGACACCACCAGCAACACACTAGCGCAGTTGCTGGCCAAGGCGGAGCGCGTGGGCTCACATGCCGATGCAGCCCAGGAGCGGGCGCTGCACAGAGCTGCTCAGGTGCAGCGGCTGGAGGCCAACCACGGGCTGCTGGTGGCGCGCGGGAAGCTGCACGTCCTGCTCTTCAAGGTCAGTGACCTTAGGCACCCCCTCATCCCGCCTTTAGACCACCACCTAGAGAGTGGTGCCTTCCACCGGTCCACCACCTCCTGACCCTATGTGCCGCCCTCAGTTGTGGAACAAACTCTCAGAGCCGCACCCACTTCTAACTGCACCCTCTTCTGACTTCCCGCATCGTGGCCTTATCCCTCTCTTACTCCCAGCCTGGCCAATCCCTCCCCGCTATAACTCAGGCCAGTCTGAAGATTTGGTCAGTCCCAACCACATGAAAATAACGGCTGTGGTGTTTCTGTACCTCCTCCAAGGGCCCATACAGCTGTTGCCTTCTTTCATACCTTACAGATTTCATCTACTTTGCAAACGTGTGCAGCCCACTTTCTCCCTTCCTGCTCATTCCTCTGCTCCTGGCCCCATCTTTCCCACTCCTCTCATTTGTCCAATTCTTGGTGCAGAGGCAAAGGGTGGAGTAGCTTCCTTTGGTGTAACCGCGGGGAGAGAGTTTCAGGCTGGTGCTGGCTAAGTGCCTGCCAGAATCAAAAAGCTGTGTCGTCACATTCAGGAGGAGACTGAAATTCCAGCCCGCGCCTTCCAGAAAGCACCAGAACTCTTGGGCCCCGAGGACCAGTCGGTGCCGGGCCCAGAGCAGCCAGAGGATCAAGCTGGAGAGAGTTCAGATGAGGAGCCGGTGGAGTCCAGGGCTCAGCGACTGCGACGCACAGGCTTGGAGAAAGTACAGAGCCTAAGAAGGGCCCTTTCCAGTCGTAAAGCACAACCCACACCAGTCAAGCCGCCACGCCTAGGGCCTGTCCGGAGCTCTGAAGGCCCACCAGATGGCCAGCCTGTAGCTCAACCCGCTGCACCGGAGGAGCCCTCACTAGAGTCTGCCCTGGAGCCAGAACCTCCTCAGGCTACCAAGGAAGATCCCGAAAGGCCTGTGCTTCAAATCGAGAGTGCAGCCTGATCGCTGGAGCTGCCGGCCCCACTCGGGGTTTAGGCCTTGTCCCAAAATAAATCCTTAAGGCATGCAGCACTTACACCCAAATAAGGAGAAAATCCTGCATCCACTGCCCAGTTCCGACCCTCCCTTCCTGGCCTTCCAGTCTGGTACCCTGTGTCCTCTGGAAGAGGAGCATTCAACCTAATTTAGTCCCACTGCAATAAAAGTAATTTCATCTAACCCAGAGTCCGTGTGAAAGGGCGAGGATGGGCTGGGCTGGGGAGGCAGTAGGAGGAGTAAGCGTGGTGGAGCCTGGAATGGTGGAGAGGCAAACGTTCCTCACTTTTCCCTGAATCCCAGGTCTCCTCCATTGGCTCGGAGAAATACCCGGCTGGCCACTTACTGCTTAAACACTTTCCTTTTGGGGACATACATCTAAATGAAGTTTGGGGCCCTGCTGGGGTGGAGGGTGCTGTGCTGTTCTTTGATGAAAATGCCCAGTTGATGTTAACTATTTAGCCTCTTTGTTCTCTATCAGAGTTGAGTTTCACAGGTTGCATTCATCAGACTTGTTTCCACTCTTCCTGCTTCTACTGTCTGATGCTCACGCCGAGGTCTCTGCTAGAGGCCACATACAATCCAGACCGTTGGGGTGAGGCTCAGTTGAAAAGCAATCCCAAAGTAGCCCCGGGTCTACTTATGTTCTCCACAAACCACTCCTTGTTTGCAAGAACAAATGAGTAACCTCATGGGCTGAGTCTAGGCCGCTTAGATTTGAGCATCCTTACAAAGACAGTATGATGAACTGACTTCATGCGTGAAATGTAATTCCACAGTCTTCATGTCGATGCAAAAAATAAAATAACAGTAGGCTATAGATGCTTTTTAGATTTTTGTTAGGGTTTGAATCTGAAATGTTCCCTGAAAGCTCATTGCTGTGAGCTTGGTTGCAAGGTTTTTTTTCATTCATTCTTTCTTCCTTCCTTTCTTTTTTTGTTGTAGCAGAATGGGTTCTGATATAATAAATGGATTCTTGATGGATCCATCATATGTCACCATTATTGGGAGATGGTGAAAAGTGGGAGGTAAGTCTTAGCTGGAGAAAGTAGGTCGCTGTGTGTGTGCACAGACAGATGGGCACTTTATTGCCTGTCTCTGTTTCCTGGATGCTGTGAAGTGAGCATTCTCAGCCAGATATGCCTGCTACCACAACCCGCCTCCCTTCAGGCCAAAAGCCGTCCATTGAAAAATTTCAAAACAAATCATTTCAGTAGAATGCCATGAGGTGTTTATTCTGTACTTGTTTCATAATAGAATGAACGACTGTAGTGCCAATTCCTCCTTAAAGGTACACATCATGTCAGCTCCATGGACTTCGAAATATTCTGGAATATTCAAATGCTCACCACCATTTTTGTGGACACTTTCATATCCAGCACAAGCCCGGTCATAATCCCAGTGGGCATGCCAGGGGAGGGTTTCCTTTTAAGGAAGCTGGGCTGTGTGGAAGGCCTGCTGCTTGATGTAGCCACGTTTCTCTCTGCTTGGCCAGTTGGGGCAGAAGTACAGTTGCTCATGACGTCTTCCTTCGGGGTACAGACTGCAGCTGGCCTACACATCTGGCGATGTGTGGCCATGGGGGACACCAGTGTGTGTGTCTGGATCAGACGGCGCACACAAATGATGTGCAAGTGATCTAGGGACAGCATGTTCTCCGATGTCATCCATGTGACCCAAGCTGCCAGTGACTCTAGAAGTTTGTTTCTCTCATATTAAAAAAAAAAAAGCAAACCCATGCTTTACACCATACGTGTGTAAAGGTTAAAGGTCAACTTTTAGTGGTTGCTATCTTCTTCCACTGTGGGAACTGAACTCAGGTTGTCAGGCTTATGTGACATATACCCACTAGGCCAGCCTTGGCACTCTGTCTTCTAATTTAAAATGTTTTTTAAGTTTATTTTATGTTTTTTTGCCTATATGAATGCATGTGCCCCACATGTATGCCTGGAGCCCATAGAACCCAGAAGAGGGCATGGGATCATCTGGAACAGGAGCTACAAATGGTTGCAAGCCACCACGTGGGTGCTGGGACTGAACCCAGGTCCTCTGCAGGAGTCACACATGCCATCTCCCCAGCTCTTATGTTCTTTTGTAACTTTTTATTACGTTCCATTCTGTGCCAATAGTCATTTGTTGAATGCCTACTATGTGGCAGGCTGCCAGGCATAGTTAGAATCTCTCCCTCTCCTGAGTTTTCTTTACTAATGAATGGCACCATCCTTTGCATAGAAACTTGAGCTTTCTTTCTTTCTTT
>NW_004949171.1:1550030-1561297 GCF_000317375.1 Microtus ochrogaster | reverse complement strand
GGTTCAATTGACAGGACCCACATGATGGTTTACAACCATCTCTAACTCCCATTACAGGGGATTCAATGCCTTTTTCTGAGCTTTTTTGGTGCCAACCACATATGTGGAATATATACATACATGTAGGGAAAACACTCACACACAAAACAAAACCAAAAACACAGTCTTACTAAGTTGCTCAGGCTGGCCTTGAATTCGTGATCCTCCTGGCCCAGTCTCCTGAATACTTGAAATCATAACCATGAGCCACTAAGTCTGGCTCCTGATTTAGTGTTTTTTATATTTTTGTCCTGTAACTGAAAATGTTCTTCTAGATGTAGCCCTGATGACAGTAGAACTCACAGTGCAGGGCAGGGGACTCCTTAACTTACTCCTGAATCCCTAGCACAGTACTTGGACCTGGGTGGCACCAGGCTGTCAGAATGTCTCCTGGCAGTGTAAGGATGAGCAAGAACTTGGCCTCAGGAGCCCACTCGGTTCAGTGCACCTTTCGTTCACTCTGTTGGTCTCTCCCTGGGATGACTAAAGCTTGTAGGCCTGTGGACTTTGTATATGGAGTCCTCAACCACTTTCTGGGCCCATGAAAATATTTGCTGGTTCGCTTATTTTTTGAGACAAAAATCCAACTGTGTAGCCTTGACTGGTCTAGAATTTGCTATGTAGACCAGGCTGACCTGGAACTCATAAAGATCTGGCTGCCTGTGTCTTGTCTCTTGTGTGCTAAGATTAAAGGTCTGTACTACCATGCCTGGAAAATACTTTATTTTATTTTTAAGTTGGAAGAAAGCAATGAATACTTTCTTCAAGGATGGCACTGTAACTAACACTACTGGTATATATTAACACTATTGTAAAAATGTAGTTAAATTGTTTTTCATGGGCTGGTGAGAGGGCTTAATGCAGTGGTTCTCAACATGTGGGTTGTGACCCCTTTGAGAGTCCAATGACCCTTTCATAGGGGTCACTTGAAACCACTGAAAAACACAGATATTTTCGTTACAATTCATAACAGTAGCAAAATTACAGTTATGAAGTAACAATGAAAATAATTCTATGGTTGGGTCCAGCACAGCATGAGGAACTGTATTAAAGGGTCATAACATTAAGATGGTTGAGAACCACAGGCTTAGCGGGTAGAGGCACTTGTGCAGGCCTAGATGCTTGACTTGAGCCTGATAGCCCACACGGTGGCAGGAGAGAAGTGGCCGCTAAGAATGGCCTCTGATTACCACAAGCAGGGCAGTGTCCATGCGCAAAGAGGGCAGCGGGGGCGGTGGGGTGGAGGGGAAGCAAACAAAACAAACACAAATAGAATGGAGTTTAGCGAAGACAAAGTGACCATGATTCGTGGAAATTAAATCTAGCCCTTCTTCCTCTGCCTCCCTTTGCCTTTCTCCTCCAAAAAGTTCTCTGGTATTTCTTTCCTTCTCTTTTACAAATAGCCGCAAGTAGGCTTTTATTTTATAGACATGCTTTTACTGGATGATGTATTTATTGTAGGCAATGTTACTGTGGACTCTCTT
The DNA here is from genome assembly GCF_000317375.1 of Microtus ochrogaster. Lineage (NCBI taxonomy): Eukaryota > Metazoa > Chordata > Mammalia > Rodentia > Cricetidae > Microtus > Microtus ochrogaster. Next base: position 1,559,774 of record NW_004949171.1, on the reverse strand, counting down.
AGTGCCAAAGCATCTCCCGAGCGGTTCTAGAAAGTCATTTCAGAATTGCTCTTGAGAGAGAGAGAGAGAGAGAGAGAGAGAGAGAGAAATCTACTGCAGATTTTTGAAGCTAAACAATTGTCTTTGATGAAATTCAGACATAAGGTAGCATTTTAAGTCATTCTTGTTGTGATGGTCCCTCAAGCACATTTGGTAGTACCAGTGCAGCTTCTAAAGCCTTTGAACTTGATCCTGCTGGCAGTGGCATTGAACTAGCCCATGGCACTGAAAGCTGGACCATGCTAAAGCAATGAGCTCTATCAACCAGGACAGAACTGCATGCCTATGGGCAGGTGGGACTGAGTAAGACAGGTAAGACAGCAGGAAGTGGGTAGGACCTGAAAACAGACATGTGATGGAAAAATCTCTATGCCTTTGAACACTGTATAATGTTCAGTTCATTTTGCTAAAAGATAAATACATATTAAAGACAGGATCTTGCTAGATAGCTCTGGCTGTCCTGGAACTCACTATGTAGACCAGGCTGGTCTCGAACTCACAGAGATCCGCCTGCCTCTGCCTCCCAAGTGCTGGGATTAAAGGCGTGCGCCACCACCGCCCAGCGAAACTTGAGCTTTCTGGTTGGTTAGATGATTCTTTCATTCCCTGCCATTAGGAAACAGTTATCATGGACTTGATCTCAACAGTATGGTTCCCTTTAAAGCTCTTCTCTGTGGCCTTTTGCAGCCTTCTTTTGCATAGCCAGGGTTAGACTGTCAGTCTGACCACAGACTCCTGACTCAGGCCCTCGGTGTCACTCACCCTTTTCCTAAAGTCCTCTTGTGAGGTGGCCCCTCTGTCTCTTGCTGTGTGTCCTCATGCTACAATAACCCCCAAAATCTGAACACTGAAATGATGCCACAAGTGGAGAATTCCACACCTGACCCCACAGGTCAGTACGGGAGCGCAGGTGCACTAAATGTTTTACACGGAACTTCCCTTCAGGCCGTGTGTATAAAGTGCATGGGCACACACACATTTGGGCTCGGGATCCAGCCGCAAGAGCTCTCACTGTACATAGGTGCAAGTGCTTTACTGCAGAATCTGGGAAGACTGTGATGCCTAGAAGACGTCTGCTTCTGAGCATTTGAGGGATACTGAGCCTTTGTTATCCCACTGAGCTACGTGCTCTCAGTCTCGTCTCCTGCACAGCTCAGCAAGGAACACCAGTTTCAGGACCAGACCTTTCTCTTCCTTGCTCCCAAAGCAGCGCTTGCCCAGCCTCCGATGCTCTAGTGGTCCGATTGTGGCTGTGGTTGCTACTTCATCCCTCTCCACAAGACTGGCAGCTTTGTGCTGCTGATGCTCCTTTTGACCACATGGTGTCACTATTGGGGTGCCAGTGTCCTAGTTGGCGCTCCATCCACCACCTTCTTCCCTGACTCTGTCTCATTTTGATTTGATTTTCCAGAGATGAGGCAGCTGCGGACCAATTTTGTGGGTCTGGAGCACAGGGGTCCTTTCAAATGGGGAAACCAGAGGCTCCTCCTGCAGGATCCCAACCATAGTAGTCACACCACCCTGGTTTCACAGCTTCATTGTCTTCAAGAGTCTGCCAGCTCAAAGGGACTGGGGTGAGCAGGGTGGACTTCATATATCTTCTATCTCTGTCTTTTCAACACCTGATTTCCCCTTTTCAACCCACAAACAAAAGGAATATTTCACACATGGAATATCTAGGTCCTTAACTTCTAGAAAGACTCGGCAAATGCCCAAGAAAAGGTGGCCTGTTGCATTTTATTCCTTAATTGGTCTACAGTAGCAAACAATTGGATCAAGTTGAAATAAAATTAGTTCTGTCTTTTAGTAACCCATTTTGTTACATTATCTTCTCAATTGTCACAGCTATAATAATTGTTAATATAATTATGAATTCAAGGGCAAGGAGACACAGCACCAGCTGTCTGATAGCCCAGCATAGACAAGGCTGCTTTAAGAAGGATCACTAAGTTCCAGAGGTTGATTCCTAGCTCTTTGGGCCAGAAATGGAAATTTATTCGTGGATTCAGCATGGTTTGCCTGATCTGAAATTGCAAAACTCAAAGAAGATTGATTACTTTGAGTTCTAGATTCATTAATTTCTCTACAAAATCTAACTGCTGAGTAAGGGGGAGAACCCAGTCAGAGAAAACATCCTGCCACAGAGCCTACAAGGGAAGCCAGGCAGATCTTAGGGCATGTGAGGATAAGTCAGGTTACTGAACCTGTTTTCTGATGTGACATGTCTTCTACAGCAATAAAAAATGCATTCATTCATCATAGGGAATTTCTCCTCTGGGTAGATACAGGAAATCCTTTGGGCTTTCTTTTGCTGGAAGTGAAAGACTCAAAACCTCAATCATGAATTCCCGTCAAAGTCAGTGGGTCCACTAAAGTGTCTTGTTCAATCTTGTCTCTTCTTAGACGGTCTGCATTTGAAAAGCCCAGGGTCCCATGAGCTTACTATTTTCCCCAGCAACTCTATGTTTAGATATTGTAACTTACAACATAGGTAGAGTCATTTCGGAAGAGAGAACCTTAATTGAGATTGGCCAATAGGCAAGTCAGTGGGGCCACTTTCTTGGCTAATGATTGATGTAGGAGGACCTACCCCACCATGGGCAATGTCACCCCTGTAATTAGTCCTGGGTTACTTGATATAATGAGCTGTAAACTGTGCTATAATAAACCCTTTCCTCCCTAGGTTGCTTTTGCTCATGGTATTCATCACAGCACTAGGAAACAAACAAGAACACTGGCCAGAAACATTTTCTTTACCTTGAGATCAAAATCTATCCCCGTGATTTCCATGTGTGGCAGCTGCTTCCCCTTCAGGGATGTTAGAGGAGACTCACCATAACAGGGTCCAAGGGGCTGACTCATTAAGGGTTTCCCTAATCTCTTTGTGACCCCAGGCATTATTTGCTCCTGGGATGTGTTCTTTCAAGTCTTTGCTTTTTCTGTGTGAATTATCTTACTTTATGAAATCTGTTTTAAGTAGGTAGGTGGCAAGGTGCCATTGAAGCATGGTTTTCATACTGAAAAGACATCTGGGCTTCATGTTGCCAATTTTCTTCGCCACGTCTGTTATGAGAATTAAAAAAAAGACTGTTTAGTTGGGTCTGGGGAATACACAGTGGTAGAGCATTTGCTTAGCCCGCGGTGCTATATTCAAGCCCCAGGACTGGAGTAACCTAGCTCTGTTTCTGCTGGGTGGGAGGACACCAGGATCCATAAGATCCTGTCTCAAATTGTCTCCCTCTTGAAAAGCACGCTGCCTTTATGGAACTCTCATGAAACTGCCCTTTGTAACAGAAGTTGCTCTATTTGAGAGACAGATTTCACTATGTAGCCCAGGCTTAGCCTCCTGCTTAGCCTCCTGAGCGCCGCCATGCTCACCTTGTAATACATTTTGAAGTTAAGTGTTCTGTCCCAGCATGGGCAGCAGTTATAGGTGAAGCCTCTGAGGCCTCCAACAGTCTTCATATCAGCCCGATTTCCTCTTTGAGTTCTTGACTCCTGTTGCATTACTTCTTTGTAGGGAGTAGGAGAAGCCTTAAGTGAGAGAAGGTCCTGAGTGAATGTGTGTTTTGAAACATGGGCATAGCCTTGTGAAGGACTCCAAGGCTAAACTGACAAAGCTGTTACCCATATGGGCCTAACTCAAGAGGAATGGCAAAGCTTTCCTTGGGAACATGAAGGGAGTCCAAGTGTTTATGGATGATGATCAGTGTGTGTGCAAGTGCTTCCCACTCCAGGATGCTTACTGCCTGAGACTGCTCACCCACAGAGACCTCCTCCATGGGCTAGCCAACCCTCTGTCTGCTGAACCTAATAGACACAATAGGGGTCTAGGTTGGGGAGGTATCAGTTAGAGAACTCCACTAGATCCCACATGTGCCTGTGTGTCTGTCTTTTTTTTATTCCCATGTCTGTGTGTCTGTTCCTTTTTCATTCACTATGCCTAGTTAGGGTTCTTGGTCCAAAGCTATGTGAGTCTTGGCACTTCTTTCTTATTACATAATTATCTCAAGTAAGTCAGACATTATGATCAGGGGAGTCCCACTGACATGACAAGGTCACCCTGTACAGAAGCTCATTCTACTCAACGGCCAAGATTTTCCAAGCCTGAGTGTCATAACCAAGAGGTGACTTCACTCATGTCACTGACCAGAGCCCCACATCCAATGAGTCACTGAAGCCTGCAGATTTTTTTTTAATGAACTCTTGTAACATTTTATCTAATAAATAAATCTAATACATGTGGGGCCACTATAAGGACTTGAGAAGAAAACTTGAGAAGAAAGCCAAGGAACAGGGACAGGCTAGTACAACAGAGCTAATCATGCTATTTGCTGTGAAGATCTGCTGTGAGCTGAGTGAATGGACACAGAAATGTTGACCAAGTTTTCTGTCCCACCAGGTCCCACATCCGTTTAGTCCCAAATAAACACATAGAGGTCTACATTAATTATAAACTGATTGGCCCATTAGCTCAGGTTTCTTATTAACTCTTATAACTCATATTAGCCGATAATGCTTGTCTGTGTTAGCCACGTGGCTTGGTACCTTTTTTGGCAAGGCAGTTACATCTTGCTTCCTCTGCGTCTGAATGATAACTGTAGACTGACTCTTTCCTCTTCTCAGAATTCTCCTATTCTGGCTGCCCTGCCTCTACTTCCTGCCTGGTTGCCCCATCTATATTTCCTGCCTGGCTACTGGCCAACCAGCCTTTAATTAAAATACAAGTGACAGGATAAAAGACCATTGTCCCATCAGAACCTGGCCAGGCACACGTACATGTCGAGTTCCTTGTTTTGTTATGATTGCTTGGTGGTTAAATTTACCCATGCAGGAAACTGGCTCACTATGAACATTTTCATCCATGGGCACTAAACAATATGCTTTTTGTTTAACCTCAATTTTCTGCTGTTTTGCTGCTTTTATATTGGGGATGGAAAACAGGTCTTACGTACTCTAGGCAAGCATTTTACTACTGAATTGTATCTCCTTTTCATTTTAAAACATAGTCTCAGTCTCAGAGACTGGAGAGATGGTTCAGTGGTTAGGAACTTGTGTTGCTATTGCAGAGGACCTGGGTTCAATTGACAGGACCCACATGATGGTTTACAACCATCTCTAACTCCCATTACAGGGGATTCAATGCCTTTTTCTGAGCTTTTTTGGTGCCAACCACATATGTGGAATATATACATACATGTAGGGAAAACACTCACACACAAAACAAAACCAAAAACACAGTCTTACTAAGTTGCTCAGGCTGGCCTTGAATTCGTGATCCTCCTGGCCCAGTCTCCTGAATACTTGAAATCATAACCATGAGCCACTAAGTCTGGCTCCTGATTTAGTGTTTTTTATATTTTTGTCCTGTAACTGAAAATGTTCTTCTAGATGTAGCCCTGATGACAGTAGAACTCACAGTGCAGGGCAGGGGACTCCTTAACTTACTCCTGAATCCCTAGCACAGTACTTGGACCTGGGTGGCACCAGGCTGTCAGAATGTCTCCTGGCAGTGTAAGGATGAGCAAGAACTTGGCCTCAGGAGCCCACTCGGTTCAGTGCACCTTTCGTTCACTCTGTTGGTCTCTCCCTGGGATGACTAAAGCTTGTAGGCCTGTGGACTTTGTATATGGAGTCCTCAACCACTTTCTGGGCCCATGAAAATATTTGCTGGTTCGCTTATTTTTTGAGACAAAAATCCAACTGTGTAGCCTTGACTGGTCTAGAATTTGCTATGTAGACCAGGCTGACCTGGAACTCATAAAGATCTGGCTGCCTGTGTCTTGTCTCTTGTGTGCTAAGATTAAAGGTCTGTACTACCATGCCTGGAAAATACTTTATTTTATTTTTAAGTTGGAAGAAAGCAATGAATACTTTCTTCAAGGATGGCACTGTAACTAACACTACTGGTATATATTAACACTATTGTAAAAATGTAGTTAAATTGTTTTTCATGGGCTGGTGAGAGGGCTTAATGCAGTGGTTCTCAACATGTGGGTTGTGACCCCTTTGAGAGTCCAATGACCCTTTCATAGGGGTCACTTGAAACCACTGAAAAACACAGATATTTTCGTTACAATTCATAACAGTAGCAAAATTACAGTTATGAAGTAACAATGAAAATAATTCTATGGTTGGGTCCAGCACAGCATGAGGAACTGTATTAAAGGGTCATAACATTAAGATGGTTGAGAACCACAGGCTTAGCGGGTAGAGGCACTTGTGCAGGCCTAGATGCTTGACTTGAGCCTGATAGCCCACACGGTGGCAGGAGAGAAGTGGCCGCTAAGAATGGCCTCTGATTACCACAAGCAGGGCAGTGTCCATGCGCAAAGAGGGCAGCGGGGGCGGTGGGGTGGAGGGGAAGCAAACAAAACAAACACAAATAGAATGGAGTTTAGCGAAGACAAAGTGACCATGATTCGTGGAAATTAAATCTAGCCCTTCTTCCTCTGCCTCCCTTTGCCTTTCTCCTCCAAAAAGTTCTCTGGTATTTCTTTCCTTCTCTTTTACAAATAGCCGCAAGTAGGCTTTTATTTTATAGACATGCTTTTACTGGATGATGTATTTATTGTAGGCAATGTTACTGTGGACTCTCTTAGTGCCAAAGCATCTCCCGAGCGGTTCTAGAAAGTCATTTCAGAATTGCTCTTGAGAGAGAGAGAGAGAGAGAGAGAGAGAGAGAGAAATCTACTGCAGATTTTTGAAGCTAAACAATTGTCTTTGATGAAATTCAGACATAAGGTAGCATTTTAAGTCATTCTTGTTGTGATGGTCCCTCAAGCACATTTGGTAGTACCAGTGCAGCTTCTAAAGCCTTTGAACTTGATCCTGCTGGCAGTGGCATTGAACTAGCCCATGGCACTGAAAGCTGGACCATGCTAAAGCAATGAGCTCTATCAACCAGGACAGAACTGCATGCCTATGGGCAGGTGGGACTGAGTAAGACAGGTAAGACAGCAGGAAGTGGGTAGGACCTGAAAACAGACATGTGATGGAAAAATCTCTATGCCTTTGAACACTGTATAATGTTCAGTTCATTTTGCTAAAAGATAAATACATATTAAAGACAGGATCTTGCTAGATAGCTCTGGCTGTCCTGGAACTCACTATGTAGACCAGGCTGGCCTTGAATTCACAGAGATCCACCTGCCTCTGTCTCCTGAGGGCTGGGATTAGAGGTATGTACTATCATCACCTAAGCTATTTTTATTTTTAATTTTGTGTGTCTGTGGGGGGGGGTGAGCTATGTGCATATGTATGTAGCTGCCTGCTGATGCTAGGCATTGAATCCCTGGAACTAGACTTATAGGTATTTGTGAGCCTTCATTTCTGGTGCTGGTAACTGAACTTAGGTCCTCTGCAGGAACAGTATGTCCTGTTCACAGCAGAGCCATCTCTCTGCCCCCAAACTAGTTTAAATTTGTCTGCCTCTTCAAACATTTATCTCTTCTTTATGATGAATGGCAGGTCAGTAAAACAAAATGTCGATTTATCCAAACACATTATAAGCACGTACCTTTTGGGTTTTAAGCAGGAGTAATCAAAGCTCTAATAAGACAAACTTTCCCTTTATGAGCAAATATGGAACAGAGTATAATAAATATGCAACTTTTCTCCTCCGCACACAGTTTAGGAAACTTAAAATAGGTTTTATAGGCACGACATGCAGACAGTGTCAGCACCATTTGACCAGAGCACAGTTCTGAGAATATGACCCACCTGGAAGAACACCAGAGTTGCTCCTAGAGCTTTCCTACACAGTCAGGTACCAGGAGACACATGCAGACAGCATTGTCTAAAACCCTCATCTCTGGCAGTTCTGTAGAGGAGAGGCAAAAACACAGACTTATTCTTTGGCTTAGATTCGAAACTGCTTACTTTGGTTGTATGCACACACATTTGTATGCACACAGGAAGACAGAGAAGTAGTAAAAGATTCTGATATTGGCATCATTCAATGACATTTTCTTGGAAGACTTTTTAACCTATGTGAACATATACATGTGTGCCACATAGTTTTGTGTGAAAGTGCACACACATATACCTCAGTGCTATATTTCATAAATTCTCTCAAACCATTTGAGAAGGTTTTTTATAGATTACTAGACTATTAAATTATAATAATACAAAATCATAAGATGAACAAAATCACATTTCTGAAATTGTAAGTGAACAAGTTGTGGGGCACAGTATCTTCAGGTCCTATTCACTTAAACTTAATTGCTTCAAATATTAAGCCAGATGTCTCAACTAAAATTTTTATTTTTACTATTTTTTCACGTGTATGGCTGTTTGGGCCGCATGTATGGCTTTGCTCCATAAGCTTGTCTGGAGTTACAGACAGTTGTGAGCCACCATGTGGGTGCAAGTTTTCTGGAAGAACAGCCAGTGCTCTTAACTGCTCAGCCACCTCTCCAGTCTCCCCTTTTGAGTTCTTAAAATAAAAATGAAACTTGGAGAAATGTAAGGGATTTCATTTATTTCAACTACAAAAGAATAGCAATTAATATTTATATGGTTTAAGATAGGCCTGTTCTTAGCTGGACCTGGCAATATACATCAATAGTCCTAGCACTCAGGGAGCTGAGGTAAGAGAATTGTGAATTTGAGGTCAGTTTGGTTATATAGTGACAGAGACTCTGATGTGGGAGTCCCTTCTGGGTGCTGTGGTTACCTCTATTGAATAAAAAAACTGCCTTGGCCTGTTGATAAGGCAGAACTTAGGTAGGCAGAGAGGACAGGACTGAATGCTGAGAGAAAGAAGGGCGGGGAGAGACACCGGGGATTTTACCCGCTAAACCACTGCCACGTGGTGATACACAGATTAATCGAAATGGGTTAAATTAAGATGTGAGAGTTAGCCAACAAGAAGCTAGAGCTAACGGGCCAAGCAGTAATTTATTTAATACACTTTTGTGTGATTATTTTGGTCCTGGGTGGCCTGGACAAATAAGTGCCCCTCCTCCAAGAAATTGGTACCCACGTGGCCAACTAAATCTATGTAAACATAGTTTAACATAGTTCTTGCTATTTGCTGGTAGCTTGCCACAGCTCCTTTAAGAGAGATTTTCCTGATTCAGCCATAGCAGGAAAAAAGCCACGACTATTTTATAATGCCAGCATTCTGGGCTGGACTGCCAGCAATCTCTGGCTCTTTCATGAGATGGAGCATTTAAATTGGGTTTATGAGCATACTGTTGTGGCTTGCTTGATAGTGGCATGGACTGGCTATGTGCTTGGAAATGGGGCCGTGTACATGGCTCAGAGGCACATGCAGCTCCTCCATGCTGGACTGGGCAGTGTAAGCAGGCAGTACAAGTACCGTATGTAGCCTAGTAATGTTGCAGCTTAGACCCTTAAGCACTTAGCCTTTTAAGAAGCACTTCTGGTCAGAATATAATTACAAATATGCAATAAAGACAAATCCAGAGGAGTCATAGTTTTGGATAAATGTATGTAGGCTTGGAAGAGAGAAGAAAAATAGTATAGAGAGTCATAAAATTAAGTTAATGCTTAAGAAGGGTAAAGTCTTTAAAAAGACAAAGTACAGATAGTCATAGATTAAAAGGAGTAAAGAAAAATAAGCCACATAAAAATGGAAATTCACGGAGACTGGAGAGATGGCTCAGTGGTTAAGAGCATTGCCTGCTCTTCCAAAGGTCCTGAGTTCAATTCCCGGCAACCACATGGTGGCTCACAACC
>NW_004949171.1:1547481-1549075 GCF_000317375.1 Microtus ochrogaster | reverse complement strand
GTTTGAGGCCAGCCTGGTCTACAAGAGCTAGTTCCAGGACAGGCACCAAAGCTACAGAGAAACCCTGTCTCGAAAAAGCCAATAATAATAATAATAATAATAATAATAATAATAATAATAATAAATAAATAAATAAAATGATTTAAAAATTTAGGACTTTTCATGACAGTGAGACCCATCTGCTCTTGGCAGCACCAGTTACTTCAAGAGGAAGATAGGCATCGAAGAGGCTCCTTATGGAGTTTGCAAGCCATTTGGGCAAGAAACTGCTTTTGCCTGGACTGCTTAACCTGACATGCAGTGCCCACAGAGAGATGACTGCTGAACTTGTCTAAAGGTGAGATGATCCTTCAGGGTTCCTGTTTCATGAAAGAGTCTACAGGACATTCTGCAGGATTCAGAAGAAAGTGACTGACAAACTGCCAATATAGGCAGAACTGTCTTTGAAATTTCCTGCTTCATGGAAAAGTCTTCTAGTTACTATGGGCTTGTAGGCTGAAGATGGATGCCCCAGTGGTACAAAAGAACTTTGGGTAACTGTCAGGCAGTGAGATGTCTCTGTCAATTCTAGAGTTTTGGAAGTTGCTTACAATGTACTTCCTGTTTATTTAGGTAATATGTCCTTCTGGAGTCTTTGATGAAGTTGAAGAATTTATAGTTACAATTTTCCTTAGTCATGATAAAAGATAAAGTAGATACAAATATTGTAACTGTAATTCTTGTTTGATACCTGTTTTGTTATATGTAATTTCACTATGTTAAAGTTAAAGCCTTCCTTTTTGTTTAAACAGAAAAGGGGAGGTGATGTGGGAGTCCCCTCTGTGTGTGCTGTGATTACCATTAATGAATAAAGAAATTGCTTTGGCCTGTTGATAGGGCAGAACTTAGGTAGGTGGAGAGGACGGGACTGAATGCTGGGAGGAAGAAGGGAGGGGAGAGACACTGTGGAGCTGCCAGACAGATGCTGGGAATTTACCTGGTCAGCCACTGCCACGTGGTGACACACAGATTAATAGAAATGGGTTAAATTAGGTGTAAGAGTTAGCCAAAGAAACTAGAGCTAATGGGCCAAGCAGTGATTTAATTAATACACTTTCATGTGATTATTTTGGTTCTGGGTGGCCGGGACAAACACTGCCCTTCCTCTAACAACACTCTACTCCCTCAAAAGCCTTTCTATGGTTCCCAACTGTTTCTTTTTTAATATCTAATATTAATATGATGGAGACAAATGTGTGACCATCTTTAAGTATTAAATTTCACAGTTTATTTCAACAATAAACACACACATTTTAAAACTTATGTGTGTATACGTGGTTGTGTATACGCTCTGTGCGTGTGTGGAAGTCAGACAGCAACTTTGTGGGATTGGTTCCCTCCTTCTGCCTTAATGTGGGCTCTGAGGATGGAGCTTGGGTGATCAAGCTTGCTCAGCAAGTACTGTTACCTGTGAGTCATGTCGACTTCTCCTACATACATGTTTCTTTTTTTTTTTTTAATTCAAGGTGCTGGAGATTGAGTTCAGGAGCTCATGCACTGGATTATCTTGCTAGGTACTTCTCGACCATTGAGCTGTACTTCTGATTCTCCTCTC
>NW_004949171.1:1542269-1547328 GCF_000317375.1 Microtus ochrogaster | reverse complement strand
TCTTTCTTTCTTTCTTTCTTTCTTTCTTTCTTTCTTTCTTTCTTTCTTTCTTTTCTTTCTTTCTTTGAGATAAGCTTTTCCTATGTAGCCCTGGTTGGTCTGATACTCACACTGTGGCTCAGGCTGGCCTGCAGGTTGTGGTTCTTTTGTCTCAATCTCCCACATACTGCAATTACAGGCACACACCACCATCCATGTCTGACTTTCATTTTAATTTTAATCATCTCATAAGGGAATACCTAAATTGATGAATATGACATTTCTAAGTTATATAGTTTTGCTGATATATTTGTGGGTACAAGAACAATTAGTATAATAGGTTTCAATAAATTAAAATTATTCAAATCAATGCAGGATATATCATATAGAAATTTTTCTAACATACGAGTTGTGACAGATTTACTTCCTTTCTCAATTTTGGAGAAGCTTACTGACGCACGATTTTCCAATAGCTTAGAAGGCTTCATCCTTATTTCCTACAGAAATGTATGTTTGGGATGAACAACAATTATTTGGATATGTTTTAACTTTCTTTTTTCTCTTTTTTTTCCCTGACATGTTGCTTGGTTTGTGGTTTCAAGGTTCCTACAATGGGAGAAGATTGATGGGAAAACCATTCTGAAAAAAGGTTAGGGCTACAGACATGGATGAATTAGGGATGGTATTTTACCTTTCTTGAATGGAACCCACCTTATTGTCTCACAGGACTTGAGGATTATATGGGATAACATAACTGATAATTCAAACTATTTTTTCATAGACAAATCACACAGTTACTCAGAAACTGATAAGATTTACACTTTCTTGATTTCTCACACATATGAATCACACATTCATTCTGGTCAAAGCACATTCTTCAAGAAGTTTCAAAGGGAAATTTCTCATATTTATGAATGAAAGTTTCATGTTCTAAATTAAGTATTTTTGATAATTTGCATGGATAATTTGCTGGTTACTTAAAGTGTCAATTCAACACAGCCTAGAGTCATCTGGCAAGAGAGTCAATGAAAAATTGGTCTGGAGATAACTCAGCGGTGAAGAGCACTGGACCTATGTTCAATTCCCAGTACCCACATGGTGGCTCACAACCTCTGTAATTCCAGTTCCAGGGGATCTGATGCCCTCTTTTGACCTCTGTGGGCATAGACATGCAGGTGGTGCCCATGCATATATACAGGCAAAATACACATACTCATACAAATAAAAAAAATCTTAGAAAAAATCATGTAGATTAAGTTGGCCCACAGGCATGTCTGTGGTTGCTGATTGGAATGAGAAGACATACACTAAATGTTGGTGGCACCATACCATGGGCTGGCTCCTGAACTATATGAGTCAAGAAAGCTAGCTGAGCATAAGCATGGCTGTATTTCTTTCCCTCTGTTCTTGACTGTGGATGTGATGTACCCTGTATCGAGCACCTACCTTGACTTCCCTACTATCATGCGCTGTGATGTGGAATTGTAAGCCCACTAAACCCTTCCTACCCTCACTTGTTTTTTTGTCAAAATATTTTATCACAGCCATGGAAACGAGAACAATATCTATTCAAGCAAACATGTCTTGAAAATGCTGTACACACTTTCAAGGTCGACTTCCACTTATGGATGACATCCTTTTCCTTCACGAGCAGAGTGAAACATTTCAGTTAAAAGCATCAATGCCCAGCAGTAGAGATACGTGTCCACACGTGTTAACCTGTTTCCAGTCCCACTCTCCTTCCCTTTCTTCCTTCCCCTCCTTTCCTCTTCCATCTTTCTTTATTTGCATTTTCCCTTACAAATGGCCAGGGAATCTGAAGAAGGCACACACTTCCATGATAGCAGCTTTCACACTGAAGAAGACTTCTTTCCACCTCTTTGTGAGACGAGGCGTCCTCGTCATTTCAGGTCCTCTCCATTTCGAGGCTGGGATGTGTACAGAGACATCTTACATGAAATAGGAATTATTATCTGATTTGATAAATCTTGTCTTTGAAAGAAGACTATGTGGATCTCAAGTAGCTGATGTTCAAAAACAACATACAAAGAAATCAAAGAGTGGGTGAACGCAACATCAAAAGAAGCCAAAAACAAAATCCCCAAACAAAAAACCTCCAAAACAAGCAACCAAAAAATAAATATCTAGGAGGGAAATTTCTTAGAAGATCATGTTGCCACTGGGTAATTTACAGAATATACTGGTATGGGGAGCATGCTAATCTTTAGGTGATGGGAGAACTTCATCCAGGGCCATATGGCATGGTGGGTGAGAGGTATTTATAAAGGGCTGGGAGACTGTGCCCCCACTCCAGAGTGTGCCATTTTGGTGAACTGTTGAATCATTAGATAGAAATGGAAATAGCCCTCTCTCTATAGACAAGAGTCACCACTATGATTTCTATAATTGTTAGCCAGGGAGTTTTTTTTTTTTTTTGATACTTTTTAAAAGACAGGGTCTCATGTATCCTAGCTTGCCCTTGAACTTGATACGTAGCTGACAAGGACCTTGACTTTGGATCCTTCTGTCTCTACCTACTGAGTGTGAGATTATTGGCCACCACACTCCAGTCAAGGAAGGTTTTTGTTACTGTTGTTTTTCAGACTGGGTTTTTCTCTGTAGCCCTGGCTGTCCTGGAACTCTCTCTATAGACCGAGCTTGCTTCAATCCCAGAGATCCACCTGCCTCTGATGGGATTAAAGGTGTACATCACCATGCCTGGTTCCAGCAAAGAATTTTAGCCAATGCAATAAAAATAATCTAAATATATTAAAAAAGTTTATATACTGCTAACCTTGAAACCAAGTGTAGAATCATAAATTACATGATACTAAACATTCTTGTGCATACATGAACATATGGTACACTATATATATGTACAATAGAAAAATGTTTTGGTAGAAGGATGGGGTAAAGATATGCATGTATCTTAATTTATATAGTTTTCTAGTTGTTTCAACAGACAAATATACATTAATTTTAGTAAAAAGATAACAGGGAAACTACCTAAATTTAACTCAGAGTCCCTTGGTCTTAAAGTAAAATATCTCTCTATTTCTAATTTGTAAGTGAATATACATATTTTAATTACTGGTTGTCAATACAAAACTGTGTCTTTTAAAAGACCGGATTAGGAATTGGAGAGATGGCTCAATGGTTAAGAGGACTGGTTCAAGTCTCAGTACCCACACAGTGACTTATAGCTGTCTGTAACTCAAGTTCTAGGGGATCTGATACTTTCTTGTGACTTCTGAGGATATTAAGCACACATGTGGTATATACACACACAAACACACACACGCACACAGGCAAAACGTTCATATATAAAAAATTCTAAAATATTAAGAAAGTAAAATAAAAGGGGATTATGATAGACTTGGATTTGAGAGCCTCCTGTTTCTGCATCCTGAGACATGCGGGGATAATAGTTCCTGGCTCAGTTGTATATTCCTTAATCAGGCTGTTATATCGTTTGTGATAGAAATATGAACAGAAGGGCCCGTGAGATGGCTCAGTGGGTGGAGGTGTTTGCTGCCAGCCCTATGACTTTGAGTTCTGTCCCTGGGACCCACATGATGGAAAGACAGAACTGACTCCAGCAGGTTGTCCTCTGACTTCCACACCCTTGCCATCACATGGGAGTGCACACACACACACACACACACACACACACACACACACACACACACCAAACAATGTTTAGGAAACATAAGCAGAAAACTTAGTTAAGAATTCTATCATTTAAACACAAGTGTTAACTCTTACTGCCTTTTCTTTCTTTCGACATTCTATAGGCATATACATAACCCAGGAAACCATGAGCACAGGAGACACTATATCAAATAAAAACACCACATCTGCAAAAATGACATTTCCTAGCACTCCTAAAATGACTAAAAATAATTTAAGAAGTGTGGCAAACTCTCAAAATCCAGTGGTTAAAAATACCAGAAAATCAAATCATTTGCACAGTTTGATCCCAGCTATCTTTTAAAAATCAAAATATGCATGAGAAAAGATTAGCTTAAATTCCAACAGTAATGAGCCCCTTTCTTTTTTTGTTAGTTTTTCAATCAAATTATGTTTGCAATGAGCATATATTTGATAAATGTGAAGAATAAGTCTTAAAAAATTGTTAAGGAACATACTGGAAAATAGATCCCAAGTAAATCAAAACTGTTAACATGCGTGTGAAACCGCATGAGTGCAAAATAGGTTAAGTTGAGGTGGTCCTATGGCGGTGAGTGCCCCAGTCAAGGGGAGTTAGAGGCTTCGTTTATCATGAGCGCCTTGTCTGAATTATAGAGGGGAGTGACTGAGACTGGACATTTTATTTTCCTAAGAACTCTCAGATTGTCTGAGAAGTATAAGAACACACAGAGCCTGTCTACTGCCATCAGTCACCCCGTCCTGACAAAGCCTTAATAATGGAGCTATTCTGCATTCCAGCTGAGCAGACTCATCCTCATCACGTCAGCGCTTGAGGGAAAATAAGACGGCAGGCACTCTAGTTAGTCACAGGAAGCTAAAGCTAAATTAAGAGGTGACAGGATGGAGGCGGCAGTGATGGCATGAATCCCAAGCACTGGCTTGTAAGGCGTAAACACTTTGGATTTAAATGGAGACCCAAAAGACCAGGGTCTTCAGTGGAATAAAACAAGCCAAGATGGCAACGCTCTACATAATACTCTGCACCATCAGATAAATTCACCAATCTCTTGAGTACTCAGTGTGGCATACTAAAGTAGACTCCCTGAAAGTAAGCTTGCTGGGGCTAAAGAGATGGAAGAGATCTTCCTCTGCAATCTTGTCCAGTTTGGAGTCCATCACCTACATAACAAGCTAGGCATTCCTGAAAATGCCTGTAACTTTAGTTCTGAGACGGTAGAGACAGAAGGATCTCTGAGGGGTGCTGGCTTCTATTTTAGCTGAGACAGAATCCCTTGTGTTCAGGGACAGTCCTTAGCGCAAAGGAACAGGTAGAGAGGGACAGAGCAGTACACCTAACACCGTCTTCTAGACTCCACACATGGACACATATGAATGCTTACATGGCACACACGCAATGCACACACACACA
>NW_004949171.1:1540227-1542169 GCF_000317375.1 Microtus ochrogaster | reverse complement strand
CACACACACACACACACACACACACACACACACACACACACACATGCATACAGGTACAGAAATACAAATAAATCTTTTGAATGTAAGCTTTCTATCTTTACCTTTTACCCTGCTCCTTTTCTTCTGTTAACTACACCTCCACTGTCTCCATTCCTAAAGCTTAATTGAGCTCCATAGGCAAGTTGAAGCTGGCTGGCCACTGTTTCCTAAGTGTACTTCCTGTTTGGCTACATAGTCATAGTTAAGAATCTCATCCTATCTTATATGAACTCTTGAGACCATCTCATAACAAATCTATTTTACATTCTCAGAGAGCCAAATATTATTCTTTTTCTTCTTTTTTTTATTATTAAAAATTTCCGCCTCCTCCCTGCCTCCCTTTTCCCTCCCCGCCTCCCTCCCCCCCCTTGAGTCCGAAGAGCAGTCAGGGTTCCCTGCCTGACTTCCCAAATATTATTCTTGATTTTCTTCAAACTTGAGGCTTTCTCTTTCTCTTAGCCAAAGCAGTATTTTTGTCAAGTTTCATTTGTTTAATTGTTCGAATCTTGATTATACTCCAAACTCCTCGAGGAAAGGGACATATTGAATTTATTTTTCAGAATTTCCTTATATTACATATATATTTCAAAGTTATGAAAGGTTCTGTTTGGTAGTGGACTTCCAGGTATATAATTACGAGCTTGACTTTCCTCTCTACTTTCGAAAAGTGTGTCTGTCTTGCTGGGCATGGTGTGGTTCATGCCTACCATCCATGACAGGAAGATTGCAGTGAGTTTGAGACCATCTTTGGCTGTATAGTGAATCTGAACCCAGACTATGGAACAGATGTTGTCTCAAAAACAAAACAGCAACAAAAGCCAAACACAAAACAAGCCAAATCAAAGGCATGTCCGAGGTAAAGAGAAATGGAATTGATGTATCTTTTCTGGACCAAAAAACCTACTTCTTGAAATATCCTTTCCTCAAATTATCAGTGAAGGAAGACATTACCACCCAACATGTCCAAGTGCACCGAGATTATTCCGTTAGGAAGGCCTGCTTGCTGGTGCCCACTTACAGTTAAGTGCAGCTTCACGCTTGGGCCTTGTCTCTTGGCTGAGTCTGGCTTTGTCAGGACTGCACTTATACTCTGATAGCTGTTTATTCCGTCACCAGGGATCACTGTTCCTCAAGCTTGATTCCACCTCGTCCCCGCTGCCAGTGCTCTCAGGGTCCAAGAGAGACATGAACCTTATCGTC
The DNA here is from genome assembly GCF_000317375.1 of Microtus ochrogaster. NCBI lineage: Eukaryota > Metazoa > Chordata > Mammalia > Rodentia > Cricetidae > Microtus > Microtus ochrogaster. The sequence goes on along the minus strand of NW_004949171.1, from coordinate 1,540,930 downwards.
CATGTGTTTTCATCAGGTCCCTAGATGCCCAGATCTTTCAAGCATTTGTATTTCAAATGGAATGTACTGAGTTATAGGCTTCATCTTCTGTTAAATCCAAACTTCAACTTTTAACTGTTGTTTTTGGCAATAGTTAACTCTTGATCTAGGAGAGTGGGGAATGAGGACAGTCCAAGAGGATCCCTATACAGATCTTCATGGGCCTTTGACTTTCAAACCTGTTATCCAGGCAGACCCCCTTAAATACTCTGAACCTTATTACAGCAGGGAGTTTGTTCTTCCAAGGCTTTTCTATTAGCTACTAACATGGGCTCAAGCTTCCAACGTGCCTAAGCAAATGAGGGCTGGGTATTTGGTTATGACTCTTTCCCCACCCTCACAACTTTTGTTTTCTGGAAGACAGATGAGGAGCCTCATATCTTTTGCTTAATATGAGGAGGATTAAGTTGGGGATGTGGTGGTGGTGATAGTTGTGGTGGTGGTAGACTTCTCCTTTTTTCCCGTGCTGCTATTGTGTCACACAGGTAAAGGCTCAGGTGTAACCCACAGACATGTCTCAGGAAGGCGTTGCTGCTAGAAGGGTGATGGGTATTAATACTTTACAGAATACAGTGAGGACAAACCTCATTCATGACACCCTAGCCCATGGATACAGTGAAGACAACCCTCATCCATGACAGCCTAGCCCATGGATATGGTGAAG
>NW_004949171.1:1513680-1539079 GCF_000317375.1 Microtus ochrogaster | reverse complement strand
GCCTTATGCCTGCCCAAGAGCCATCTTCCAGGCATTGTTGGTCACAGCCACCTGTATGGCTTGTCAAGACAGGCAAGACACTGATCATAGTGCCAGTTACATAGATTGTTCTGCTTAGCCAGATCTCAGTGGGGTAACAACAGAGAGAGCCTCTGGTGGGGGAAGTACTGAAATGCTTAGAGGAAGGTCAACCGTGGTACTCGAGGCCCCCAAGATTGATGCCAGAAGGCAGATGCATTTCTGGAAAATAATGAGCCTTCGGGAAAGGGGTATGAACCACATTGGGGATACTATATATTTTAATTTTTATTCCTGTTTAATTTGATCACCCTATAATCATATAGTGGAACATGCTTGCAATGTCAGCATAAAGGCAGGGGGATCAGAACTTCATGGTCATTCTCTGCTGTATAATAAGTTTGAAGCGAGCCTAGACTGCATGAAACTTACTTCTGTATCCTCCCCTAATAAGGTTGACATCACAGGGGTGGCCAAGAGAGGTATCCAAAGACTACTGAAGAAAACACAGAACAAAATAAGCCTTAAAGCCGGGCGATGGTGGTGCACGCCTTTAATCCCAGCACTTGGGAGGCAGAGGCAGGCAGATCTCTGTGAGTTCGAGACCAGCCTGGTCTACAAGAGCTAGTTCCAGGAAAAACCAAAAGAAAAAAAAGAAAACAACAACAACAACAAAAAAAAAACAAAATAAGCCTTAAATATTGAATTCTATCCCAGTAGGATGGGGAGGGGGAATCACAGAAATGCTCCTGCTGAGGATGGCAGTTGAGTCCAGGCAGAATTTTCCCAATGTACATTTTAACGTGCAACCCAAGGCTTGCTGCAGACGTGATATTAAAGATGAAGTTTTCCACTGGCTGCATAGAAGGTTTTTTTAATATAAAGGTCATATTCTTAATTTTTGATATAGGGTCTCATATGTACTTAGCCCTGTCTGGTCCTAAACTCACTATGTAGTCCAGGCTAGCCTAGGACTCAGAGATCTGCTTAGAGGCATGTGCCACCACACCCAGCTGAAGATTCTGTTTTGTAAAGAAAGCAGGAATTTATTTACATCTGGAAAATTAGCCAGATATGACAACAAACATTTGTGATTTAAGTACCCAAGAGGTTGAAACAGGAGGATTGCTGCAAATTGGAGGCCAGTTTGGGCTACATTATGAGATTCTCAAACCAAAGCTGAAATAAACTCTGCAAAAGGCAGTATCCTCATAGGCAAGAGTTTGATGTCTCCCAGCTCACCAGACTTTTCTTTTCTTCTTCAGAATGAGCCTAGAGCCTCATGTGTCCTATGCAAGTGTTCTATCCCCGAGCTTCATGCCCAGCCCAGTTATCAGACTTTTGGCAGTATGCAGTGAAGCGTACCAGGTGCCCCATCACCAAAAGCACAAGAGGATGTGTTGGCCCTCTTTGAGGAAAATAAACTCTATCATATTATCTGCCATTTCTGTACAAGCATAGAGCTCAATGTGGCCTTGATTTAGACAATCATAAAATGAGTTTAGCATCATATAGAGCATATCGTTGAGAGCTATAAGAGGACCTTGAATCTGAGTGTCTCCCTCTCATGTACTTTTGGGGTATATAGATTGTGTCAGAGGAGTCGAATGACCAGGACAATGTCTGCTGAGACGTGTCAGGCCCTTTTAATATCTATAGCGGGAAACGCACCAAGTGCTTGCTGAACAGAAAAGAGACCAGAAAGTTTCTAGAAGGTTCTGTGCTGAGTTGCAATGAAAATTACAGACCTGGGCTATCTCAAAAGTTTCTTTAACAGCATTATTTTTAAGTCTCTAAGCTACCTGTGATTGAAACAAAAGTAAGGTCACATGGAACCTTAATTAAATGGTTTAGTTCAAAGTAGGTATTAAAATGTACCTTTTGGGTAAAATTACGACTCTCATACAGAGGTAAAAATGATAGCATCAAAGGAAACCAGTGGGCCGCCTTCCTGGTTAGAGGAGGACCTAAGAAAGACATATTCAGAGACTGGAGACCAAAGTGAAGGGGCAAACAGAGCCGCAGTGGGCTTTGTGTGTTGCTTTCCCACGGGACTGAAGCCATTTGCATTTCCACGGACAAGACTGAGAAACTTCAGTTACTCACACAGGGCAGAACAGCTTAGCTTCCCCGAATCAGAATCAGGCAGCCCAGCTGTGCCCTAGAATGACAACATGCCATTTCTCACTTAACCACAATTTTTTCTTTATAGTCTTTCCACTTTGGATTGTTTAAAAAAACATCTCAAAGATATTTGATCACAAGATGAGTCTGGCTTCATTAGTTTTGGTGAGGTTATTTGCATAGGTACAGCAAGAATGTTAATTTACCATCTGGGACTTCTTTAATTTTATTTTCTGGAAGTTTCTGTGAGGAATCTCAGTCTAGACTACTTTTTTTTTAGAAAATTGGCATATATTCACTTTACGTAGTAAGGGGCTTCATATGGTATTTTATACATGTCTGTGCTGACTGGTTTTACCTGTCAAACTGACACAACCTAGAATCACCTGGGAAGAGAGCCTTAATGAAGAATCATTTAGATCAGGTTAGCCTGTGTGTGTGGGGGGGGCTTGTTTTGATTGCTAATTCATATAGGAAGACCCCGACCATTGCAAGTAGAGCCACTCCTTAGGCAGGAGATCTCAAGCAGTATGAGAAGAAGGGGAGCAGAGAACAAGCGGACAATCAATCCTGCATCCGGTTTCCTCTTTTTGCTCTTGACTGTGGGTGTTTGAGCTCCTATCTTGACTTTTCTCGGTGATGGATTGTAACCTGGAATCCTTTCTCCCCTATGTCCTTTTTGTCAGAATATTTTCTCATAGCTGTAGAAATGGAACTGGGTCAAGCCTGTAATTTGATGATGTCCTCCCAACCCCTTCACTCCCTTGGACAGTTTGCTTCTTTCACGTAATATATACAAATATAATTTTGGTGAGAATGTAAACTAGTTCAGTTACTATGGAGACCTACACGGAGATCCTTAAACAAACAATAAAAAAAAAACAAAAACAACTGAAGATAGATTTACCATACAATCCACTTGAAGAACTTTAAGGAAATGTTTATTGCAATGCAATCCACAACAGCTAAGACATGGACTCAGACTAACTGTAGGCTTGGCCCTCCAAATGCCTCTGCTAGTTTGCTGTTTTGAAGATAGAGGCAAAGGTCAAGAAACTTTCTCTTTAATTTCTCTTAATTTCTCCTTAATTTATTTCCTTAATTTATCTGCAGCATCTATGCATTTTGGGCACCCTCCTCTCGTTTTCTTTTTGATACAAGATCTCACTATGTCGTTAGCTTGTCCTGGAACTTGCTATGTAGCCTAGGTTGATCTATCTTTTGCCCTTGTCTACTGAGTGTTAGCATTATATCATCATTATATCATCCTGCCCATTTCCCTCAGTGCTGGGTATTTAACCCAGGCCTCCCTTCATGCCAGTAAACATTACCAATTGAACTACATCCCTAGCCTCAGCTATAAGAGAATTTAATTGTAGCTGCTTCCTACCACTGTTCAGATTGTTGATTACGGGACATTCTAGGATAGATTACCTCTTTTGTATCCTGTTTAAGAGACTTTTGCTTATTTCAAGGAATCTACCTCCTGAATCTGTGGAAGAAGTTTTAGGTCACTAACAAGAACATGGACTGTGGTTTTAAAACGGTTCATAAAGTAAAAGGAAAAGAGAAGAAACAGAGGGGTAATTGAAATAGGAGGAAAATGCTGCAGATAGTGGCTTTCTGGACCAGTGAATCATTGCCTATTTCAGAAACAGCACACACGAAGCTGGAGAAAAGACACTCAATAGTGTGCAGGGCTTGACCCCTAGACTTCTTGGAGAAGTTTGCGATCTCCTACAGAAAATGATAAAACTGTTCCTCCATTTTTTCCCCTCTCAAGATAGGGTTTCTCCGTAGCTTTGGGGCCTGTTTTGGAACTCGCTCTGTGGACCAGGCTGGCGTTGAACTCTCAGAGATCCACCTGCCTCTGCCTCCCAAGTGCTGGGATTAAAGGTGTGTGCCACCACCGCCCAGCTATTCCTAACTTTTAAGAACATTCCTCTGAGAGAAGAGGAATGGTGGACCAAGGTAGTGCAAAGTAAACATGCCATTCTTTATGATATGGAAGGTTTATCTGCTGACTTACCCTGGTATTGGTCACAATTAAGTGATAAATCTGCATTTTAATCTTTTACATGCGTCAAAATGCCTTAATCATGGGATTTCAGATTAAGTTATGTCTAAGGGGTAGCCTTTATGGAAATAATGAGCATTGTTGGTTTGGAATGTGAGTTGTCATGCAAAAATCTCACCCCTAAATCATGTTAGTGGATCACAGCGTGATGATGGAAAACCTTGCAATATTTACAGTATTCTTTGAGGGGCGGGAAAGACGATTCAAGTGGAGTCCAGATGGCTCACACAACTACCTGCAACACCAGCTCCAGAGGAGCTGACATCCTCCTTAGGCCTCCAAAGGCACTGTGCTCATGTGCACAAACCCACACGACACACACACACACATAACATGCACATACATGCTTGCACACATATATACATGCACACACATACACACAAACCCACACGACACACACACATATGCACACACATGCTTGCACACATACATACATGCACACACATGCACACAAACCCACACGACACACACATACACCTGCACATACATGCTTGCACACATATATACATGCACACACATACACACACAAACCCACACCACACACACACACACACACACACACACACACATACATACACATGCTCGTACACATTTGACAGCAGACGGACTTTATTAAATATAGCGAAGTTTCCACCCACATCTGGGAAGCTGCTCAACGGCACTGCAGCTGGGATACATAAGAAGACGAACAGCAGGACCCAGGCCTCTGCACTTCCGATGAAGGACATTAAAGGAGATGAGAAGGGCTGTACTGCTCCGAACAGCTAATCTAAAGACTCATGCATTATAGATGACCATCAGCTGATGAGTGGGTATAATAGAATTTCATTCAGCTGAAAAGAAAAACGAAATCATGAAAATTGCAGGAAAATGGATATACCTGGACGATATTATGCAAAGTAAGGTAATCCAGGCTCAGAAGACAAACACTGCATGTTCCCTCTAATACAAATTTAATTTTTTTTATGTTTAATTGACAGTGTCTGTAGAGGCCAGGCAACTCATGATTGGTACTGTAAACCTGACCAAGAGCCTGTGGCTATGGACGCCATAAGCCTCAGCCTTAAGGGGACCAGGACAAGCTTTCTAAATATTTATTTTTATCTCCATAGATTCGTGGGTTGTCAGCCTATGTAGGAGACACTCAGTTTTGCAGTGGTTATTGCAGAAGCTCACAATGATCCCAGTGCAGTGCAGAGAGTAAGTGTTGAAAGAATGGTGGCCCCAGCCAGGCATCTGTGTCAAGTCTTCCAAGGCTCCGGAAACTTTGGAGAAAGAGGGACTGAGCAGAATGTGAGGCAGAGGACGCAAAATGTCATCTTCTAGAAGTGACATGACCACTGTAACCATGAACTCACTATAGCTGTGTTACAGTATTGGACCTGTCATCACTTCCTCAAGCATGGCCCTCGTCACACACTGCAGGACAATGGGCACTTGCTTGGATGCCATGCTCTTTGTTGACATAGCTACTGATACATTGCTCATGTTCTGGTAAATAACCTCCTGCTCGTACTTATGCAAGTAACCATTACTAGAGCTATGAAGATTATCTTTACTAGTAAAAACAGCTAACAATTGTCTGTTGCTCCAGTTCTAGGGGATCCAGTACTCTCTTCTGGCCTCCATGGGTACCACGCAAGTATTTGGTACATATGCACATTCAGACAAAACATTCACATGCATAAAATAAAAATAAATAAACCTTTAAAAAGGGAATGATTGATAAAGAAATGCTGAATTTTTCAAAGATCAGGCAGGGAGAATACGTTTCATCTAAAAATTTCTTTTCAGTTTACAAAAGCAAAATCTATGGAACTGTGTGTCTTGAGGCTGGCGGATAGCTCAGAGGTAGAAAGTGTGCCTAGAATGCATGCAGAAGAGCCTGATTTCACCCTCAGCACTAAACAATGAGTGCATTTAAGTGTATGGGATGTAGATAACTTAGCTTCCTTGTATATCTAGACAAGACATGAAAATACCAAAAATATTTTAGACTGATAGCTATAATAATCTCTCATTGGTTCTTTCAGTTCTATGTAATTAATTCCTTTGTGTGTGTGTGCTGGATCTCAGGTTGGAAATACTATAAACCCATCTGCTTATTGACTAAGAAGAGCTCAGGAAATTCTGAGTTGGCCTGCGGGTCCTGTCCTATAGTGACTTAAGCAATGGCATCAGAAACCTGCACCTAAGGTATACTGATTAAAGTGCCAGTAGCTTAAAGTACTTGTCCATACCTTTTCAGTAGTTCCAAGATTGTCTTTGTTGAAGATAGGGATATACCAAGCTTGTGGTTGATTGTAGAGCATTGAAAAAAATAATATAACGTAATAAATTGTATAACATAATAAAATAAAAACCTATCCATGGGTAACAAAGACTCCAAATGACTTTGGTTAATTGCTAATGATTTCTTAAAGAATGATCTAATGAGATCCCATTACAAAAATAACCAATAAGGAATTTGTAGCGTGCCATGTCAGAAAAAAAAATCTGGTCCTCTACATTCAAAAGCTTTATAATGCGCATCTACACTGTTAATAATTGCTACCATTTTGGAAAAATACAATGATATTATAGTTAATTTATAAAAATGGACAAACATAGAGAGAAAATTTGGAGATGTAACATTTATAATCCTTGAGTCATAATGTAAAGTATTTATCACCATCACTGAGTATGTAGTAAAATATTAAATAATGAGATATGGAGTCTACCTTAAACAGTTGTACTAAATTAAATTTGATCAATTAATTTCGTAGACAAGGTCTCACATAACTTAGGTTGCTTGCAGTCAAGGACAACTTTAGCTTAGATCCTATTGGCTCTACCTCTTACTTTCTAAAATTTTCAGCATCTGCATTTTAGTAAAATCCCATGGGCAAGTCTGATGGTCAACCCTATGTGAAAATCACTAGCTTATGGGACTCAAGATTTGGCTCCCAAAGGACCCAGGATTTAGTTCTCAGCACCCACATGACGGCTCATAACCAGCTGTAGCTCTTGTTCCAGAGGATGTGTTTCCCTCTTTTGGCCCCGACAGGTACCACATGCATGTGATGCACAGACATACATGTAGGCAAAACACCCAAACATTAAAAAAAAAAGTTTAAAAAACAAAGAAAAAGAAACCACTGGCTTAGAATATGTTGGATTCAAGTTTAAAAGTAAGATTTCAGCCAAGCAAACACTGCAAATGATAACCAAAATCATCAGTGATAACAACACTGTGGTGCTGTGCTGTTTGCTGCCTAACATGGACAAAGCACTATCGAGATTGGTAAACCAAAACATGGACAAGTCTTCAGGGGCCACAGAGGAAGTATTCAACTTCTTAAATGTTTATTATTTATTTACTTTGTGCCCATCTGTATGTAAGCACAGGTGTGTGTCTGTGTGTCTGTGTGTCTGTGTGTCTGTGTGTCTGTGTGTCTGTGTGGCAGTAAAAGGACAAATGTTGGGGGCTTGGTTCTTTCCTGCTACCTTGTGGGAAGCGGGAATCTAGCTCAGGTGTCAGCCTGATTGCAAACACCCCTTTGCCCCTCATTGGCCCATATCTAACTTCCAAGGCAATCACACCAGCAACGCTAAATGTGGGGAAGAAAATCTGAACACACTTCTTTCCTGGGTGGACAAAACTCTCATGAGATGCATCAAGAGTAGTGTAACAACTAAAGCTCAATTGTTTCTAATGAATCAGTTAGGATATCAGCAAATTGAATGCAGCAAATTATCGACTTTTTTAGGGAGTGATGGACTCTTCTTCTCTTCACCAGAATCTGATGTATTTATTTTACTTTTCTTTTTTTAAAAAATAAAGTATTTATTTATTTATTATATATTCAATATTCTTTCTGCATGTATGCCGGAAGGCCATATGAGGGCACCAGACCTCATTACAGGTGGTTGTGAGCCACCATGTGGTTGCTGGGAATTGAACTCAGGACCTTTGGAAGAGCAGGCAATGTTCTTAACCGCTGAGCCATCTCTCCAGCCCTTTTACTTTTCTTTTTAAGAAATATTGATTAATTAACTTTTTTACAACCTGACCACTGTTTCCTCTCCTTGCTCTCTTTCCAGTTCCACCTCTTCTCTGCACCCTCCATCCACTCCTCCTCTGCTTCTATGCAGAGAAGGGCAGGCCTCCCGTGAGTATCAATAAAACATGGAACATCAAGTTGCTAGACAAAGCAAACCAGAAGGAGGATAAGGGTCCTCAAAGCAGGCAACAGAGTCAGAAACAGCCCCTGCTCCTTCTTCTAGGGGTCCTACAAGAAGTCCAAGCTACACAAAAGTAACATATATGCAGGCTATGTGAGTCAGTCCCATGCAGGCTCCCTGGTTGTCAGTTTAGTCTCTGAGCCTCTATGAGCCCGGTCAGTTGATTCTATGGTTTGTTTTTGTGTGTGTGTCCTTGACCCCCCCCCCCGGCAGAATTCCCCATGCTCATCCTAATGTTTGGTTGTGGGTCTGTATCTGCTTCCATCAGTTGCTGGGTGAATTTTCTCTGATGACAATTGGGCTAGACACCAATCAATGAGTATAGCAAACTATCACTTGGAATTATTTCATTACCTTTTTGCCAGTCATGTTTGGCTCTATCCTAGGTCTTTCTTTTTTTAAATATTTGTTTATTTATTTATTTGTTTGTTTGTTTATTTATTTATTATGTATACAATAGTCTTGTGTATATGTCTGCAGCCCAGAAGAGGGCACCAGACCTCTTTACAGATGTTTGTGAGCCACCATGTGGTTGCCAGGAATTGAACTCAGGACCTTTGGAAGAGCAGCCAATGCTCTTAACCACTGAGTCATCTCTCCAGCCCCCTATCCTAGGTCTTTCTATCCAGCCTCTGGATCCTGGCCTTCCAGGCAGTGTCAAGGGTGGGCTTCCTCTCACTGCATGGGTCTCAACTGGAACAGTCATTGGTTGGCCACTCCAACAATTTCTGTGCCATCTTTACCCCAGCACATCTTGTAGGCAGTACAAATTGTAGGCTGAAGGTTGTGTGGTTGGTTTAGTGTCCTGATCCTTCCACTGGAAGTCTTGCCTGGTTACAGGAGGTGGACAGTTCAGGTCCTGTAGAGAGTGATAGACTCTTAAAGACATTTTAGGGCAACAAAAATTGTGAGTGTCAAGAGGATGGGGAGGAGTGTTATGAAATTACTGTTTTCAAGACCTGACACCAGTCACACACACATACACACACACACACACACACACACACTCAGACGTACAAATATATACACACACATATGCACACGCATACACAGTCACACACACATACACACACTCATGAAAACACATACACTCACACACAAACTCAGACAAGCAAACATATATACACACACATACACACATGCATACACACACTCACTCATACACACATTCATACAAAGTCACACACACACACACACACACACACACACGAAGGTAGGCTAGGAACTAACTAAGAAGAAAGGAGTTGACAGGAGTACAAAGGGGATAAGATGGCACAACAACAGGTAAATATGATCGCAGCACATTGTACACATGTATAAAATCGTCACCCCCCCCTCAAAATAAAGAAAAACTTTATGGATTCTGATTAAATTTAATTACATATTGATGCACATCTTTTCATAATCTTAAGCTTTAGGAGTGTCCTGGCTAGTTTTTATGTCAACTTGATACAATCTAAAGTCATCTGAGAGGAGGAAACCTCAGTTGAGAAAATGCCTTCATGAGAAAGGACTGCAAAGTCTGTAGGGCCCTTTTTTTTTAAATTAGTAATTGTGGGGGAGGGACCAGCACTTTGTGGGTGGGGCCATCCTTGTCTGGTCTCTAACAAAGCAGGCTGAGCAAGCCATAGGAGCAAGTGAGTAAGCAACACCCTCCATGGCTTTGCATCAGCTCCTGCCTCCAGGTTCCTGCCCTGTTTGAGTTCCTGTCCTGACTCCTTTGATGGTGAACAGTGCTGTGGACGGCAAGCCATATAAACCCTTTCCTCCTCAAGTTCCTTTTGGTCATGGTGTTTCTTCATAGCAATAGTAACCTTGACTAAGACAAGGGTAATGCTAACTTTTTGACCAGTAGATCTGTAAAAGGTTAGAAAAAGCATTTCAAAATATTATTGCAATATACCTGACACTATTACTTCAGAAAAAACAACTCTTTTATTAAGCTACTTACATTTGTTTTACAAAGATTATTTGCAGTTGATACTGCTGGGAAAGGGGAAGTCCATTTTCTCCAATGGAGTGAGTGTCCCTGGGCATATCAGCCACACCCTAGGGAAGAACCCCAGCAAGTGAGTAGCTGCCAACACAGAACAGACTGTGCTTTTTGATTTTTGTTTTGGGAGCATGGGGATTTTTCTTCCTTCCTTCCTTCCTTTCTTTCTTTCTTTCTTTCTTTCTTTCTTTCTTTCTTTCTTCCTTGTCTTTTTGTCTGTTGGTATTTATTTATCTATTTTAAAAGAGAAATAACAAAGTTGGGTGGAGAGGGAGATGGGGAGGATCTGGGAAGAGTTGGGGAAGAAAAGGAGAATCATCAAAATATATTGCTTGAAGAAAAATTTAAGAAGCCTTTTTAAAGTAGTTATAAACCAGCAGCAACAACAAATTCAGAGTTTGACTATTATGAATGACTGGGGATATTTGAGCTTCTGAACTGTGGCTGATTTATTACTAAAAATGACCGGAGTACTTTTAAATTTTTCCAAGCGTCTGGGAAAAGCTATAGGAACCCATATGAAGTTTCATTAGCAGTTAAGGAAGAAGCTAGGTCCTATGCAAAGGGAGCAGAAATTAAGTTGTTTCAGGTTCAGCACTAAGGAGGCTTACATGATGAAGAGCATATGGCAAGTGGAGACAAGAAATTGCCTTAAATATGAATATATTGAAAGGTGGAATAAAAAGTTCTGTCCCATGTGTATACAAACATTATTGTATAAAGGAATCAACCAGATATCTTGTTAAAATGTCGATTCTGTCTTAAGTCTGAGTTGGGCTTAAGGTCTTTTGTTCCTAGCAATTTTCCAACTGGATCACACCTTTAAGAAGGGAATATGGAGCTGGGTGGTGGTGGTGCACACTTTTAATCCCAGAACTCAGGAGGCAAAGGCAGGTGGATCTCTGAGAGTCTGAGGCCAGCCTGGTCTACAAGATCTAGTTCCAGGACAGCCAGAGTTGTTACACAAGGAAACCCTGTTACAAAAACAAAAATAAAAAGCATCAGCAGCAAAAAAAGAAGGGAATATGGGCCCTGGTAAGATCGTTCAGTGGCTAAGATCACTCGTTTGCTGAACCAAGATTTGGTTCCTAAAGCCCACAATGCAGCTTGCAATTCCAGAGAATCATATGCCTCCTTCTGCATCCATAGACACTGTAGTATACAGTGCACTTGCAGACATTCAGACAAAAACACTCGTAAGAAAACTCACAGAATCAACTAACTTAGGCTCATAGGGGCTCACAGACTGAATCAACAATGAGGGAGCCTGCATGGGACTGACCTAGGCACTCTGCATATATGTGACAGTTGTGTAGATTGGTCCTCTTGTAGGACTCCTAACAGTGGCAACAGGGACTGTGTCCCATTCTTTTACAAGCTTTTGGGACCCCACTCCCATATTAGGTCTCCTTGCCCAGTCTTAATACGTGAGAAGGTGCTTAGTCTTACTGCAACTTGATATACCATATTTTGTTGATACTCCTTTTCTTAACAGAAATGGAGGAAGAGTGGAATGGGGGATGGGAACAGAGAGGGAGTGGGGAGGGTGCGCTGAGAGGAGAAGAGGGAGGGTAAACTGCAGCCTGGGGTGTAAAATAAAGAAAAAAGTTTATTTAGAAAACACTCATACACGTAAAATAAAAACGAATAATTTTGAGAGGAGGGAATGCATTTAGACAAAAGACAGGAGAACAGGGAGAAAGGCAGTGAAGACACATTGGGGATTTCCAAAGTTAAAAGATCCATCTAGCCGGGCGGTGGTGGCGCACGCCTTTAATCCCAGCACTCGGGAGGCAGAGGCAGGCGGATCTCTGTGAGTTCGAGACCAGCCTGGTCTACAAGAGCTAGTGCCAGGACAGGCTCCAAAACCACAGAGAAACCCTGTCTCGAAAAACCAAAAAAAAAAAAAGAAAAAAAAAAAAGATCCATCTATTGTGCCATAGCTAGGAAGGACTGGGAAACGTCAGGACTTGAACCCAGGCACAAATATAGTGAGATCCAAGAAAGGCAATTGGCTTTGGGAATGCAGAATAGTCTGACGGTTATTGAGGCCATGAATCCCTTCTCCCTATCATTTTAAAAATAAACATTAGTGGCCAAAGTATTCTCTGGGCTGGGTGCCTGTGTGAGGGACACGAGGTCATGGAAGTTACTGCGCTAAGGGAAAGGGCACAAGCAAAACAATAAGGAACCCTACACATTTGTGTGTGCTAACAATTAAAACTGAAAGTCAGTAAAGAGAATGTGGAAGGACAATTTAGACGAAGAGAGTAGAAGATATTCTTTTCTTGAGACTTTTAAACAGACTTGACTGAACCAATAGAATAAATTAGTCAAAGAGGAGGGAAACATTTGGGCAGAGGAAATTGCTGACAAAGAAAAGAACATGAGGAACAGCTAGACTTTTACTTTTCTGAGGGAATCTTGTTGAGCGGTAGCCCAGACTGGCCTTGAACTCTTGATTTTCATTTGCTTCCTAAGTGCTGGGATTATAGAGCTGTGACACCATGCCAGACTCCAAACGGGGCTTTTGAACAAATGAAGACTAGAGGCTTAGGAAGCCATCAGGAGAAGTGGGAAATGTTAAATGTGTCAGGGCATATTAGTGAAAATTTGGGTGTATAGGGATAAAGGCTCTGGATTCCTGGCCAGATATAGAGGCATGATGTGTCTGGAAACTGGGGACAGTTTATACTGACAAAGGAATCAATACTGGGTTGTTAAAACTCCAGGTTCCTGGAATTTGCCTTAGAATTAAAGAATCATGTTTCCAAGGAGAGAAAAAACAATGGTTCTTATTATAATGGAAATTATGGAAATACTGTTGAGAACCGGTTAGGTCAGAGAATTATCAGGATCACTAGGGGTTCGCTCTCCTCACCTTTTCCTGGACCTCATCTTGCTTGCTCCTACTCACCAATCCAAAGCCCCAGACCAGGAGCTTTTCTTAGGTTTAGTGCTTTAAATAACCACTGAACCCATGTGGTTCCTGCACAACAGTCAGGCACACAGGAAAGCCAGCCTAAGAGTTGAGACAGTTGTGACATCACCTCACTTCCAAAAGAACAGAGAACTTCTGTTCTCTGCTTCCAAAAGAAGAGGAAGCATTTTGAAAGAGTTAGGTGTTGTTTGATAAAGGTGCAGCACCCTCCAGCCTCCATTTGACATTACAGAGAAGCCAGCAGATGTAGCTGTGTCTGCTAGGCCTTGAGAGCCAGGGCCCTGCAAGGTTGTCCAAACAGAGCAGGGTCAAGACCTGTCCAGTGAGCGACTTCCTGGCTTCACAGCAACACAAGTCCTTCTTGGTGAGACTCGTTCCTCGCTGGAGTAGAACTCACTTCACAAGACCTTTCCTCCATGCCATAACTTCCCTTCCTCTCGTTTCTTTCCCTCTCTCCTCTTGTCCATTTACTCCCCCTTTCTCCAACCTCGCTGCTGCTCTTCTCCTGTAAACCCATCGTCCTGGTCCTGGCTCCTTACTTTCAATTCTTCCTTTTGTTCAACTCCAATTGCTCTCCCCTCTCCCACCTAGTACAGAAATTTTCTTCTTTCTCCCCTCCTGGTCCCAAATGCCCATTTTAACTTGTGACATTACTGATTTTTATGTGTCAATACCAGCTTTCCTGACCTCAGCCTGTGAGCTTCGGGGCTGTTCTTCGTCAGGTGTTGGAAATACAAAGTCCTCTCTAGCTTCCATCAGGGAGTAGCAGGAGGTCAGGGCCACAGTCCTTGAGAAGGAGAAGCTGACCTGGCTTTTCCTGGGACTTGAAGAGCAGCCTTAACTTCAGTTCTTTCAGGAACCGGAAGTGTGTGTGTGTGTGTGTGTGTGTGTGTGTGGTGTGTGTGTGTGTGTGTGTGTAGGGGCCTCCCTGGGGGCACATTTAGTGTATTTACA
Source organism: Microtus ochrogaster (assembly GCF_000317375.1). Taxonomy (NCBI): domain Eukaryota; kingdom Metazoa; phylum Chordata; class Mammalia; order Rodentia; family Cricetidae; genus Microtus; species Microtus ochrogaster. Next base: position 1,524,748 of record NW_004949171.1, on the reverse strand, counting down.
GCTCCTTCTGAGCAGGTTTTAGCTGGTTCCACCTTCAGGCTCTGACCTTGAAGCTGACCTTCCTTCCAAGGAGGAAGTCAGCTACAGAGACCTAGCAGGCAAGAACCCGGTCCTGACTGTGGGAGGTTACTCCTCACCTGCACTTTGTGTAAAAGAACTGTCCTTGTAATTCTGTGACTGTTAAATTTCAATAGCTACGATTAAGAGGGTTATTTGGGAAATTAGAATCTACTGGTGGTGACTTGGTATCTTCACAAGAACGCTCAGTATTTTCTCTTCAGAAAGCCCAGATGTAGCCTCAAAGCAACCACCCGACCCCTACTCCTACCCCCAACCTGTTTCTCTAAACTCCCAGAGAAAGACTGAGCAACAGCCTGGGGCTGGGGCTAGGGCTAGTAAAGACTATACTTTGAACACAGTTGAAAACATTCTGTCCTTCTTTCTGCATGAAAATTTTGGTGAAAAGAATTTTTAAACCATTATAGTATTTTCACATGGGTGAAAGCTAAAGAAAGTTGGGCGTAAAATTTCTTCATTTGCTCAATGTACCCACCTGGTGTTCTCATCTTCCGGTTCTGGCTCCCACTGGGCACCATGCCAAGGGATTGAAGGCTCTGATCTCTTGGCTGGATTTAAAAGGACCAGCCACTCCATTATGCTGGTGACTGAACCAGGGCCTCGTGTATGCTAGGCAGGTGCTGTATCACTACTCTGGACTCTCATCTCTGGGATCCTCTTCCCAACAGACTAAGTTCACCATCAGAGATGGTGAGACAAGGTTTTGAAAACCAAAAGAAAAAGATTAGTTTGTATTTATTAGCTTAGTGGACTCAAATAAGCATATTCTTAGCACTGGGAAAGTGAAGAAGTGCCACAATTTTATGATAAGCCCTTCAAAGGGCCAAGAAGTCAGTGAGGCAAGGCTTCCCTAGAAATAAAACAGGCATGGGAAGAAAAATAATAATAGAAGATGGGTGAAAGCTGTTGAGGAGAGGGTTAGCTTATTGATTTCCTGCTTAACTCTCTTGTTCCTCTCAACAGACAGAACACTGGTGACCTACCTGGAGGAGGAAGAGTTTAGGGTCCCCCAGGTACCTCTGAGAGCAGCATGTGGCAAACAAGCTGGAAACCTGAGTGTGGATATGGTATGGATATGCATACTAAGTGTCCAGGCAGCCAACCTGGTCCTCTTTCTCCCATGGACTCCCCAAGTTCCAGAACCAAGATTTTACCTCCTAACTGAAGAGCGCAAGAATAAGAATATAAAAATGTAGATTTCAAAAATAAGTAGGAATAAATAAATATAAAGCTGTAAGCCTAGGAGAATAAGAACAGGCTGTCAGCAGCTTTCTCAGCAGCTTGAGGATTAACTATTAACAGTGGATTACTTGGCTTTACAACCCATAGCTCTGTTTGCAAGGCTGAAGTGGCCTCTGCAAACTTACGGTCACTCTGCAAACTGAGGATCAGCTTTTAGATAACCACCCTTTCCACTCATGACCAGAAATTGATGTGAGCTGAGTTAACTTTTAAATGATGGGATGTACGTGACTTTTGACTTTTTGGTTGTGCATTTTCCAGTACCCTTCACTGCCCTATGAATCTGACAGTGTCAGGGGAGGTGCAGAGCCTTGGTAAACACTGTCAGGGAATGCTAGGGAAAAACAATGGACTAAATACAAACACTAGTTTAACTGAAACACCTGTTACTAATAATTGCAAAGAAGGGCAATTTGTATCTGAGTTTCACCTCAAGATTGTAAAAATTCCTTTGTTATTGTCTAATACTTGTTGCTTCTTAATATAAAAAGGGAGGGTTCAAAACCTGTCCTTTGCCACAGCCTCACAAATCCATCTCTGGCTGTGGTCTTGAAAGACCTGGATAAATCAAGACCCCTCTAGCAGAAAAAATAGAGCCAAAAATCTAAGCAGGGAAAGAAGCATCAAAAATATAGATTAGCTGGTTCAGTGGCTCTGTTTCAGGAACTATCTGAAGATAAAGTTAGATTATAATCTCAAAAAATAGAGAGTTAGCCCTTTGTGATTATCATTGGTATTTTCAGAATTTTTCCAATGATCACTGGTTATTTCGGAATTTTCCAATGATGCCCTCCCTACCCACTTTGGATGGTTTCTTCCCTTAAACACTCCTTCTCCCAGCTATTCGGGGTTGAACTGTCTACCCCTGAGTGGGAAATGAGTTTCGGCCCCGGTGCCCTGGTTCCTGTCCTGTCAATAAACCTTGTGTGATTGCAGCAAGGACGGTCTCTGGTGAGTTCCTGGGGGGTCGTGTTATCCCGAGACTCACCCCGCTACGGAGGTGTTTCAGTCTCAGCTAGCTAATAAGTTTTTTGTGCCTCATGGAGATTTTAATTTATTTATTTTTTTCCCTGGAATAAAGTTTGCTTCTGGTTTATTAGACTTTGGTGGTGTGTTCCCATCTTTGCGTGATCCCTGTGGATCCAACGCTAACCAGGAGTTAGGAAAGCATTCTATCAGAGATCTGACCAGCCCTGAAGGAAAGACCTGAACATCTAGGTAATTAAGATTCCCTGCAAAGACCCTAGCCTCTTTACCCCTTGTCTTCTTAGTTACCTTTCTGTCGCTGTAAAAAGACACCATGACCAAGGCAACTTATAAAAGAAAGTATTAAATTGGGGTCTTGCTTATAGTTTCAGTGAGCGTCATGGCTGGGAGTGTGGTGGCAGAGGCAGACATGGCACTGGAGCAGTAGCTGAGAGCTTGCGTCTGATGCACAAGCAGAAGGCAGATAGAGAAATTCATATGCACAAGTCATTGCACTAAAATTTTATCTTTCATGCATACATTTGACAAAATCTGCTGGATTTGTTAGGGCCAGGGTGATGGCCTTGCTCTGGTTATACTATTTAAAGAGGATTAGAAGAAAAAAACAACTGAATAATCAAGCTAGGAAGTATTTTAATATTTTGCACATAAATTTAAATTTGTATGTATGTATGTATGTATGTATGTATGTATGTATGTGTATGTGTTTGTGTGTGTATGAGTGGGCATGTATGTGCCATGGCACACCTGTGAAGGCCAGAGGATACTTGGAGGGCTTGGTCCTCTCTATCTACTTTGTGGGTCTCGGTACTCATATCATCAATCTTGCAGCAAGTGCCTTTATCCAATAAGCCCCTTCACCAGCTCCTATTTTTGTTTTTCCAAGACAGATACTGGTTACATAGCCAGGCTGGCCTTGAACTATCAAACCTCCTACTTCTAAGTCCAAAATGCTTAGATTATAGGCCTAGGTTACCATACCTGAAACTTGTTTGTTTATTTATTTATTTTTATGGTGCTGGGGATTGGATGCAGGACTCCAACGAATGTTGAATAAATGATTACTGAGCTACTCTCTCAGTCATAATGAACATTTACAAAACTCACATTAATTTAAAAAGCTGTGAGAGTTAAGAATGGAGCTCAGCTGGTGGTGTTTTTACCGGCCATGTGCAGGGATTCGGGTCAGTCTCTAGCACCACATAAACCAGAAATGGTGGTAGAATCCTGTAATGCCAGCACTCTGGAGGTGGAGGTGAAATACCAGGATAAATCCAGACCCCCAAGCAGAAAGAGTACAGCCAAAAATCTAGGTTAGCCAGTTCAGTGACTTTCAGGAACTGGCTGACCACAAAGTTAGATTATAATCTTGAGAACAACTTCAGAAACGGGGAGTTATCCCCTTGTGATTATCACAGGTATTTTTGGAATCTTTTAATGATGCCTTCCCTACCCCCTTTGGGTTATGGTTCTTCCTTTAAATACCCCTTCTCCCAGCTACTCAGGGTCTAACTCCTCTACCCCTGCATGGGATAGGAGTCTCGGCCTCAGTGCGCTGGTTCCTGTCAATAAACCTCATGTGATTGCAGGAAGGAGGTCTCTTGTGGGTTTTTTTGGTGGGGATCATGTTATCCGAGACTTGAGTGAGAGTCTCCCAACTCCAGGGGTCTTTCAGAGGCAGGAGGATTAGAAACTCAAGGTCATTCTGGGCTACACAAAGAACTTGAGACTAGCCTGAGCTATGAATAAATTAATAAGCTATATTAGATAAAAATATTAAAAGCAGAATATAAAAGAGTTTTGGATTAAAGTGGAGTGAGGCTAAGTCATGCAAACATGGTTGGGGTCTATGTTTATTAAATATTTTGATATTTGTGGGTTGTCTAGGTCAGTCCTACTTAAAGTGAGAAAGAAATACACAGAGACATGGAAGGAAGATTACAGGGAAACAAGAGACTGTCACTGACGTTAAAGTATGTGAGTGTGCGTGCTATTAGAAATGGAAATGTTAGTTAAATCCTCATCCTCCATGTTGGGCAGTGAATGTATCATTCTGCCAAACAGAAAAAACAGCAGTAAAATTGGCAGCCTGTTTAAAGACATGGAGGAAAGTAAAAAACAAAACAAAACAAAAAAGGATAAGAGATTTTAAGGTGATTCTTTGTGGCAGCAAGAAAATAGGTACAAGACAGGAGCCAGGGACCCTATTTGTCTTTGGGTTATGAAATTAGTTGGCTATTGATGTGCACATATGACTAACAAACTCACCGTATGTTTGCTGTTTCCATAAGAGACTGAAGTACTCATAGGGAGCAGAAGTTGGCTGGATTCACCGTAGAGATACAATGACCCAATACCGTCTTTAATTTGAGTTACATAAGTGGGTGCTACTAGAAATGTCTCACTGCTGGGGCCTCTGACACTCACACTGAGCATGTGCTTTTCTAAAGGAAGATATCTGCTCCACGAGACCCGAGAGCCTGTGGCAAGTATTCACAGATGAGAGATGCTGGCAGCTGAGGGAGAACAGAGCTCAGAAGGGCAAGCACGCTGTCAGGGCTGGTCTTCCAAAGCTGGTAAATGGCAGTGGAGTGGGCTAGGCACAGACCTCTCTGTTGCAGCAGGCTGTGGATTAGCTCCCCGTGCAGTAGCTACACATTGGTCTCATCTGGCCTGATCCGTTCCTTTCTCGTGTAGTTCTTGTTTGCACTGCGCCCTTGTTCCAGGTTGAAGATGCAGCTGCTTCCTTCCTGATCCACAAGAAGGCTCCTTTTGCTCTGGCTACGGTAATCAGAAATGTCAGACTTTCCACCACCCCTCCATGAATTGCTCTTGTAGAGTTTAGGACCACAGGAAGGCTGCTTAGGAGCTGGGCTTCAAATGCCATGGAAAGATAACCCTATTATTTCAGGAAAAACCAATATTGCTAAATTTGGAAGCATCAGGATGTCATCTCTAGGTCAGGCAAGAAAGGAATCCTCTTTGCCAACAAGCTGGGTTCTGCCTGGAAGGCTTTGCTTTGCTTCTGTGGGGGTAGGGCCCTTACAGCTAGCTGTACAGCCTTGCACACATTTAGGTAGGTAACCCTGTTTCTTAAAATATACTTGAGGTCCTATATTCCAGTGCAGAGTGTCCCGGCTTTCTGTGTTGCTCAAAGCCTTCTTGCTTTGCCCTGAGAAGCTGGACTTTGTCTCCAGCTACCCTTATCCCCTAAGTGTACATTCCTCAGGAGCCTTCCAGTTCTTATCCATCACGACTTCCATGCCGACTTAGGCTGCTGAAGTCCAAAACTGTTTCATTAAGACAAGCTCTACTTCAGTGGCTCTATTCATTAACTGTTTCCTATCCCTAAGATGTGGCTACATGACAAGGCTGTTGCCTAAAGCCTGGGTCCTATCCAAAGGGAGGTGATAATCTTTATGCATGTTGCTAGTGATGAAACAAAAGCGTCTGGCTGACCAAGTACCTCCTAAGTTTGAGAATTAGTAAGTGTGGTACAGAGAGCAACCAGCAGTCCAAGGATCATGGTTGGAACACAGGTTGCAGTTTCCTGGAGAGCCCCACATCCACTGTGCCTCCATGGAAATGCTGAGCTGGGGTCTGCTGTCTTCCCCGTGCCTCCTGGCTTCGTTTCCTTTTCCCCTTCCTAGAGGTGACTTGAATGAACAGTCTGTAACTCATCTACCTCTCCCCACTAGTCAAATCTGATTGGAGATGTGTGTGATGGGATGTGGCTTCTGTACCTTCTAGATGCTCATGGTGACAGCTCCTTCCCTCTAGCTTACCGTCTGGAGATTCTGAGACATCTGCCTTCTTGGGAGATATTAAATGATGAAATTTCCAGGCCGGGTGGTGGTGGTGTATGCCTTTAAACCTAGCACTCAGGAGGCAGAGGCAGTCAGATCTCTGTGAGTTTGAGGCCAGCTTGGTCTACAAGGACTAGTTCTAGGACAGGCACCAAAGCTACACAGAGAAACCCTGTCTCAAAAACAAACAAACAAAAAAAGATGGAATTTCCAGGACACTACCCAGTACTTTTGCTTTATAGAAGATGGTTTCCAAGGGGCTTCCCTATAGGGATTGTAGAATAAGAGCTGCTGAGGGACGGGTCTGAGCCTGTAGAGGTACCCCTAAATATGGAGGTTCTGCTGTAAGCCCTGGGATGACTTTGGAGTGACTCGCAGCTGCTCTCAACTATCTCCTCCATGCCTCTATCCACCCCCCCCCCGAAATTAGTCTGGATTTAAGATGAAAAGATGGGCTTTGAGGTCAAGCTGAGCTGGGTTCAGCTACTGACTTTACTTTCTAGTATCATCTTACAGCAGGTTCCGATTCTCCTTTCAAACTACCTCTGTCGCTTTTGGTTAGGGGTGGCTATCCCTGTAACAAATTACATGAAACAATTGCCTTATAAAGAAGAAAAGTTGATTTGGCTCACAGTTTCAGAGGTTTGAGTCTATTAATTAAGTAGAGAGCATCTAAACAGTCCCATTGCTTTAAGGCTGTGGAGGGGCCATGGTAGAGATCATGTGATATAGCAAAACTATTCACTTCTGAAGGCAGAGGTGGATTTTGACATAGCGGGTTCCGGGCTGGCCAGGGAGCCGGCTCAGTTGATAATGTACTTGCTGTGCAAACACGAGGATCTGAGTTAGATCCCCAGAACCCACATTTAAAAAGCCACATGTGGACGTACATGCTTTTAGCCCCACCTTGACGAGGTGAAGTCAGAGAGATTCTTCCCATCCTCTGGCTAGTCTCCTGTTCCAAGTCAGTGAGAGACCCCGTCTCAACAAATGTGAGGAAAGACGTCTGAGGTTGACCTGTCTCCACACGCCAGCATACACGTATGCTAGGCACACTCCACATACACACATGCTCTCACGTGCACAGGTAGACCCACAGCCATGTGAGCACACACAGTTTTTATCACCCTCCCACCCACTTCTCACCATTTTCCAATATCACAAAGCTGGGCTCTAAGGATTTATTTAACACTTCAGCATTTGGGAGGTTATTCTAGACCCAAGGATAGAATGTCTATCTGTAGGGAGCTTGTTTCCTGTTGCTTTTCTTCCTCCTGGTCACAAAGTAATTTCAGGTTTAACCCTTATCATGCCAGACTCAATGATGATCCATTTCATGCTCACTAGTCTACTTAATTCTGAAATGGTATTATGAATGCAATGTAATTATTCCTATTAGACAGTTGCATCTAACTCATGAGACAACCTGTATAAAATTGTAGTGATTTTTTTTTTTTTGGGGTGGGGGAACAGGGTCTCACTGTGTGGCCCTGACTAATCTATAACCACAATGTAATGCAAGCTGGCCTCGAACTCACAGACATCCAGCTGCCTCTGCCTCCAGTGCTGAGATTAAAGGCGTGCACCACGAAGTCCACCTTCACATAACACAGGTTGCCTAGTCCTGGGGTGGGGAGGAAAGGCTTTGGAGTCAGGTGCCTGAACTCAGTTCTGGGCTCTCTTCTGGATGTGGGGACTTATCTAATTCCCCAAAGTTTCCTCAGCTTCACCCTCCTCACTGCTGGAAAATAGGGCTGCTCCGCGAAAGGGTCTTGGGAAGGAAATCCACGAATCTGTCTAACGCCTGTCCCAGGACCTACAATGTCGCCATTTCACCAGCACCCCTGTCACCAGGCTCGGTTGTCTCATGTCCTATCATTCTGTTTCCTCCAAAGAAAGAAATGAGGCAAAAAACTGTCAGGAGAGAGAGAGAGAGAGAGAGAGAGAGAGAGAGACAGACAGACAGACAGGCAGACAGAGACAGAGAGAGACAGACAGAGACAGAGAGAGAGACAGAGAGAGAGAGACAGAGAGAGAGAGACAGAGACAGAGACACACGGAACAAGCAGATAGGCCTTTCAGAGTGATCAAACAAGGCCTCCTGGGGACAGTGACAGTAAGTCTGCACCAGACATGGTTGGCCAAGTTGCAGCAAACATAAAACAGGTGGGAGATGCTTGGAACTTCACATCTGAAACAGGACATTGCCCAGAGCTGGATGGTCGAGGCATGGGTGTTCTGTGAGTGAAAGGCTGTCCGCGTGTGCAGTGGTATTTCTCAGGCGATGCCCTGCATTTGCTTCTAAGTCAAGCCTGGGCTACCGTACTTAGACTTACACTGGATGTTCAAAGAAGCTGGACTCAGTCCTCCCCTGCCCCAGCTCCTGCTCTCTCTCCAGGTCCTCAGGAGTCAATGCCTTTCTGACAGAGGAGCCATCCTCACCATCCTCTTAGAAGGGTTGTTGGTGGAAGCTACCAAGGAGCCTAAGGACAGCCTATTCCTTCTCCCATAGAAAAGCTGGCATGAGTGTAAGGCCTAATATCTCCTTCCAGCTCCTCGGGCCAGCTGGGCTTCTATTTTTAACCAGCACAGCCTTAAGTTGACAGCTTGGAACGCCTTCTCCTTCATTTTCTTCCTTCCCCCAGCTTTTCAGAGCCCAGAACCTGGGAGAAGCGATGGTAAACAGAGAGCCTGAGTCCCTCTTCACTGCTCTTTCCTCCATCGGGCCTTCCTCTAGGGCAGCTGGCTAGTGAGTGGATGGTAGGCAAGGCAAACAAAGCTTTCATTTCAGGGCTCCTGACCTGTGCAGGCCTTTCCCAAGGTGCTGGCTCATCACTCTAGCAATTTTATGTGTACTCAGTTTGCCTTCCTTTTCTTTAGTAAAGGATTCAAAATTTTGTATACTTAGTCTCACAAAACTTGGGTCTGCCAAAAAGAGGAACATGGGATGTACTCACTCATATTTGGTTTCTAGCCATAAATAAAGGACAGTGAGCTTATAATTCGCGATCCTAGAGAAGCTAATTAGAAGGTGAATCCAAAGACAAACATAGAGGCATCCTCCTGAATATTAACCTTCATCAGGCGACGAAAGGAGACAGAGACCCACATTGGAGCACTGGACAGAAATCTCAAGGTCCAAATCAAGAGCAGAAGGAGGGGGAGCATGAGCAAGGAACTCAGGACCGCGAGGGGTACACCCACACACTGAGACAATGGGGATGATCTTTCGGGAATTCACCAAGACCAGCTAGCCTGGGTCTGAAAAAGCATGGGATAAAACCGGACTTACATAGCAGACAATGAGGACTACTGAGAACTCAAGAACAGTGGCAATGGGTTTTTGATCCTACTGCGCATACTGGCTTTGGGGGAGACTAGGCAGTTTGGATGCTCAACTTGCTGAACCTGGATGGAGGTGGGCGGTCCTTGGACTTCCCACAGGTTGGGGAACCCTGATTGCTCTTTGAGCTGATGAGGGAGAGGGACTTGATCGGGGAAGGGGGAGGGAGGTGGGAGGCGGTGGCAGGGAGGGGGCAGAAATCCTTAATAAATAAAATTAAAAAAAAAACTTGGGTCTGACTCTTTGCACCTCGGGGTTTACATCTATATAGTTCTTTAATTTTTAAAAAAAACTTATTCTTTGATAATTTCCTACAGTGTATTTTAAGTCATATTTACCACCAAATTGTCGTGGACTTCCCTATCTCAACTCTCAGCCTGGAGAGGGAAGAGGCTAAGGAAGTACCAACCCCTAGCTGAGGAGCCATTATTTGTTATTTCTTATTTTAAAGTGATTCACTATTGTTATGTGTGTACGCCATATGTGCTAGTGTATGTACACATGTCACAGTGCACAAGTGGAAGTCAGAGGTCAACTTTCAGGACTCAATTCTCTCTTTCCATCAACAGGATATGCAGTGATATCTGAGAGGAGGGAACCTCAATCAAGACAATGTCTCCATGGGCGTGAAAGCAGAACTGACTCTGCCCCCTTGCTGCAAGGGGTAAACTAGCCAGCGCAATGCAGGAGAGCGCCACCCTAGTGGGGAGGACAGGAAGAGCTGACAGGCAGACCAACCCTGCAACTAACCAGGCCAAGGTTATGAGTTGGTCCACCCCTACATCCACCCCATCTGTGATCTGCAGGAGTCAGTCCTGCAGACACAAAGCTGCAGGACCTCCACGACAGAGGGCAACAGGATTTCCAAGAGAAGTCCCAGTGAGGGCCCAACATCAACACTGTAGCAGACCCCAGAGGCCTTGAGTCAGACCAATGACTCTTCTCAATGACACTCACAAGCAAAGATACGTGGACAAAAGGGTTTACTGCATGACTCACTGTGTCGCACTGCAGCTTCCATGACAAGATTTCTTTTCTTTTTTTCTCTTAAGTTGTGTTTTATTTGGAGGGAGTTTCAAGGGCAGAAGGTGGATATGAAGGAATAGGAAAATGAATAGGATGAAGATGTACAATGTGAGAGACACAAAGAATAAATAAACAGAAAGTTAAAAAGAAGAAAAGAAAATGCCTTCATAAGATCTGGCTGTAGGCAAGCCTGTCAGGCATTTTCTTAACTAGTGATTGATTTGTGGGTGGTGCCATCCCTGGGCTGGTGATCCTGGGTTTTATAAGAAAACAGGCTGATCAAGCCATGTTGAGCAAGCCAGTAAGCAGCACCCCTCCATGTCCCCAGCAGCAACTTCTACCTCTAGGTTCCAGTTTGAGTTCCTGTCCTGAGTCTCTTCAATGACGGACCATGATGTAGAAGTGTAAGCAGAATAAACCCTTTGCTCCCCAGCTTGCTTTTGGTCATGGTGTCCATCACAGCAGCAGTAACCATAAGCCATCCCATTCTCTATCTATTGCTAGATAAAGGATCAAGGAGTTCTTTTCTTGTCCATTCTCTCCTTATCATCCTCATCTGCTTGCTGCTTTCTCTCTCTCTGTCTCT
>NW_004949171.1:1510279-1513577 GCF_000317375.1 Microtus ochrogaster | reverse complement strand
TGTGTGTGTGTGTGTGTGTGTGTGTGTGTGTGTGTGTGTGTATGAAGTGATAAGGTTGCTGTTCTCTGTCTTTCTCTGGGGCTAGATGAGTTTTATGGTGAAAAGAAAAGTTGAGGGGAGGCTCACACCGACCGCCAGTTCTACACTCCACCCTCTCACCTCCAGGTCTCTTTGTTGCTACATCTACTGAACACACTTCTAGTCAATCAGATCCTGGCCAGTTTCTGAAACTAAAGCAGACCAAGTATTTAATAAAAAGACCCTACTCTTCAATTAACTTTCATGTACCTGCCATAGTCTGGTTCTTGGTATTTCAAACACACATTGAATAATCTAAGTCTTATGTAGTCTTTCACCTTCTATCTTTTCATCAAAAGTTTAACAAGCATTCATTAATATAGTACTTCGACAGTGGCATCAAATGGGAGAATGTACTCAGGAAACATCAAGTGTCGTGAATATCCCACCTGCCATGCTGGATCCCAGAATCATCACTGGACTATGGGTAGATCCAAGATGAAAACAGAGTGGGAGTATACACAAGACATTTTTGCACAGTGTTGGACACAGGGTTGAGTAGTTGTGGAAGAAAACAGATGAAGAAGCCTTTACACAATCCACAACTGCTCACTTGCCTCCCAAAGTTCAGAACACCCAAGAGGACACTAAGTCATTTATTATTTTAAGAAGTGGTCTGGTGAAGGAAGAGGGTCAGGGCCACGGTCCCTAATAGAAAGGGATAAGGGGACTTTTCATTGCGGAAAGGTCTGCATGTTGGGAAGGTATGTGATTAGGCCTATTGTTATTTTCAGTGCTGGGTGATGAAGGGAATGATGAGGTCAAACTGGGGACAGTCTGCAACATCCTAGGTTAGTCTGGCATTAGGTATGGGCACTAATCAACAGTGCCATTAATTTATGCACAGGAGCCAGTCAGCTGTTGTCAGAGCTCCCCTTGTGTAGCGAAAGTTCACTACTACAGACACTGTGATTGTCTATCCAGTGGGGTCAGTGCCAGGTGTCTAGGGTGGGACTCAGTCCCCTATCAGAAGTGTGCCTCCTTGCTTGTTGAGACTCCAGTCTGTTTCAGGTGGGGCAGCAAAGATAACACTTTCTGAGTGTAGGCGGCTATCCGTGCTGTTGGGCGTCCACCTGGATGAGTCATGGTGTGTTTCTTATGTGTTTGGATGGGTCTGTTTATAGGGATCGTGTGTCCTGTCTTACCCTCCATTCCTTCAACCCCTCATCCAGGTCCCAGTGTGCTGATGGTGGTATAGCTTAGCCTGGACAGTGAAGCGATGGAGGGGGTAGGAGGATCCTCATCCGGAAGAGGCCGGGGGCGAGCTCGTGGAGGCCGTGGGCAACAGCGGACACATGTATCCAGGCAGGCCTGGCGAAAGCGGCGGTGCATGAAACAGTAGACCAGGGGATTGACACAGGCAGAGGCGTAGCTCAGCAAGTGGATGAAAGAGATTGGGGCCCCTGAGAGGGCTCGATGTGCCCCTGGGCCATCGAAGGCGCGCCATGTGTTGGCGCTGTACACTGGCAGCCAACACAGGAAGAAAAGCACAACAATCACTAGCAGCATTCGCACTACCCGTTTCTTAGCCAGCAGCTTGGCCTGGTTGGGCCGAGGGCCAGGGCCTGACCCAGGAGTGGGAGTGGTCAGCGCAGTCATCTCCAGTCTGGAACGCGGAAGTTGCACATAGCAGCCGTCACTGTCTTCCCCAGCCAGGCTAGTTTCAGGCCGGTAAGCCCCGTTCTGATGGACAGGCCCTGAGCACAGAGCACAAAGCATAGAGCACAGAGGGTGCGATCAAAGCAGAAGGCAAAGTCCTCTTAAATTGCAGCCCAACATCCACTCCATGCCCCTTCCCCACGGCTTTTACCCTGATCCACCCACTAAGGAGGTCATGTCCATTACCAAAGCTCCGCCCCTCGTGCATTTCACCTTTTCACCCACCTGATGCTGCTCCACCCGGCAGGGCTCCTTGGTTTCGGACCCTACTTTGGATCTCACCATCGTCACCATCAAAGCGAAGGCCAAGGTAAAGCTCGCGAGAGATGAGCCCGTAGGCCACAGCCATAACCACGCCAGGGACGAAGAACAAAAGCATTAGCAGAAGTACTGACCTGGGGACATAACACAGACCAATAATGTCTCCTGTGTGGCCAGTTACAGGTAGAGGAAGAGGCAAAAATTGGCCTGTGGCCAGCTGATCAAGGAAGGGGTGGTTAGGCTTTGGGGATGCTGCTGGAAGGGCGAGAGACTGGCGAGGGACCCCCAAGTTGGAATGCCAAATGTGGGGGTGTAGAAAGGGGCTGTGAGGGGAAATTCCTGGAGCTGGAGGACTGCTCTGAGGAAGGGGTGTAAGCATCTGAGGAAGGTGGGAGAAGGACTTCCTAAGATAGTGTGGTGGGTGCCCTCACCAGGTCTGGCGGACACGCGCACTGGGCCAGCGATGCACGCACTGCAGCACTCGAGGCCCCACTGGCTGCACTGCCGTGTATACAGGATAAGGGACCATGAGCAGTCCAGACAGTAGCCACGTGGCTAAGATCACCCGCACTGCGTGGGAGCGGGTCTGCCACACCCGTGCTTGCAGTGGTCTGCAGATGGCGCTGTACCGCTCCAGGGCGATGGCCACGAGATTTAGCGTGGACACACTCACTGACACCCCTAAGCAACATGAGAAGAAACGATCACGTTGGGAACACACACACTGCATGGTGACACTGTGATTTCCTCACCCTCATCAGGAAAAACCCTTGTATTTGCCAAGTACTTTAAGAAGGGAGAGGGCCAAGGCGGGGATGTTTGTCTCACCTACCCATGAGGTAGGAAACGGCCTTGCAGATGACGCTGCCGAAGATGAATGTGCCCATGAGGTTGGGCAGGAGTGTGAAGGGCATGCAAGCCACAGCCAGCAGGAGATCACTGACTGCCAGGGAGAGCAGGAAGGCATTGGTGACAGTTCTCAGGCGCCGGCTCAGTCCCAGGACCACAATGATGAGCACGTTTCCTCCAACACTCATGAGAAAGATCACAGCGTAAAGGGTGACTCTAATGGCCAGTTCCAGTTCTAGATAGAAGAGAGAGGTGGCTGTAGGAGGATTTGAGTACCATATTGGATCATGTCTGTGTTCCCCAAAATACAAACAAACAGAAAACAAAACCAAACCAACCCTTCCCCCACCTAAAAGAAGGGAAAAGCCATTCACTGCTGTGTGCCATCCACAGCCCCTCCTTCAGGGCTGTCACTGCTGTGTGCCATCCACAGCCCCTCCTTCAGGACTGT
>NW_004949171.1:1508598-1509991 GCF_000317375.1 Microtus ochrogaster | reverse complement strand
CTTCCTCTCAGCGCTGCATCCACGCCAGTCTCTTGATGACTCAGTTTCTTGCCTGCACCACGAGCACTCGTGACTCCTTCTTAAGCTGACTTCTCAGCCTTGGAATGAAAACTCTTCATAACCCCCCTGCTTCCACCCCAAACACAAACATTTCCCAAATCTGGTAAATGCCTATAAATTTCTCATCTACCAAGAATCAGACTGATTGCCACTGCTTTGCAAAGGCTATCCTGAGCACCTCATTTGGAGCTAATCTCCTACTCTTTGACCGCTGCGTGTTCCATATTCCCTACACATTTATTAGAGCCCCTGTTTTCCTCTCCACGTTGTGCTTTAATATTCTCCAAAGATTTGTTCTTCCTCGGTAAACATTTGCGGAGGACTTCCTTTGTGTCAGGTTCTGGGGACAAAGAGGTGACTGCCATCCGAGAGCTGACAGTAGAGAGGGAATCTGAGACACTTAAAGAGGTAATTGCCACACAGTGTGATAGGAAGTGAGTTTGAGAGATGTTCAAGAAGCTATAGGAGCCCCAGGGGAGACCAGTGCTGCTAGGTGAGTCAGAAGGGCTAGAAAGGTGACCAATTCATTTGTGTCATTGTCTATGGGGAGATAGATTCATCTTTGGACCTTTGTATCATAAACATGCAAACCTGAACAAAACTGGATTGAATTGAAGTGGACTGAGTCATCCATACCCACGGCTTCAGTGTCAGGGAGATAGGAGTTTGAAGACAGAAAGCCTCTACACTGTGGGAGTAGGAGGGGTCCAGAGGTACAGCCTCTCTTCCTTAACTGCCCAGCTTGCTTCTCTTAGCTGGCTCTTGGCTTAGTTTTCAAACTGAATTACTGGCTCATAATGATAACTAGCTGATTTAGAGGTTATTCTATTTATTAGATAATAAATAAGCTCCATTTATTAGAAATCCTCAAACAGGGGACTGGAGAGCAGGCTTAGCTATAAAGAGCATTTCTATGCTGGTTGGCGCACAACTGTCTGTAATTCCAGATCGTGGATATTGGGAACCTGATTTCCTATTTTGATTGCACAAATGTATACACACACACACACACACCCCACAGGACTTAGCAGTAACATTACTTGCTTCGATCTCGGGGTGTCTGAAATGTCTTGCTGCCTACAGCTGCCTTAGGGATCAACCATTCAACACACTATTTCTTTCTTCTCCCAATCTGAACTTCTCTTTGCCCCTATCTCTATTCCATCATGGCACCTCACTCTGTTGTACTTCCCTTTTCTGCCAGTGTATCTTAGGAAACACACACTGGAGGGCCTTGATGGACCAATAGCAGGTGACAGGATGATTTTGATGTAGTACTCTTTTTGTACTTTTGTATGCCTATTTTTCAAACCTCCTCCTTCTTTTCTTCTTC
>NW_004949171.1:1503742-1508498 GCF_000317375.1 Microtus ochrogaster | reverse complement strand
CTTCTTCTTCTTCTTCTTCTTCTTCTTCTTCTTCTTCTTCTTCTTCTTCTTCTTCTTCTTCTTCTTCTTCTTCTTCTTCTTCTTCTTCCTGTTCTTCTCCTCTTCTTTTTGACAGGGTCTCTTTATGTAGTCCTGACTGTCCAGGAGTTCCCTAAGTACACCAGACCAGCCATGAACTCACAGAGATCCTACTGCCTCTACATCCTGAGTGTTACAATTACTTGTGTATTACTGACTTAAATTATGTTCTTTTCACAGGGACAGATTATGAAAGGCTTATGTCTGGCAAATTTGAAGTGCATGAGGTGTGTGTGTGTGTGTGTGTGTGTGTGTGTGTGTGTGTGTGTGCAGAGACAATAAATAAACTCTGGAAGATCTTTGTCAGAGAGGCCCTTGGACCCGGTGGGGGGGAGCAGATGGCCTTTTTTGCATCTTTGTTTTCTCCAAGTTCACTTTCTTCTGTCTCTACCCACCTTAACATTAATTACTACACTTCAGGCTGTGTAGCACTTTGAACTACACAAGTACCTAAAAACTGTCACACCCATTCATGCAGTCGATAAACACCCTATGTGTGCTCTTGACATAGTGGTGGCCCAAAAAGATGAAGCTAGGCTTCCCCTTTATGAAATTCTTAATATTCTTTGGAATTTTCTGGAAAAAAGACGTTAAAGTTATAATAAGCGTGACAAGCAATTGTATAGCAAATGCGTGTGAATATTTCGAAAGAGTATGTGAGATTGTAAATGTGTGTGTTTATTTGTGTGTGTGTGCATGTGTGTGTGTGTGCGTGTGTGAGCGCGCATGCGTGTATGAGAGTGTGCATGCATGTGTGTGCGTCTGTGTGTGAGAGTGTGTGTGTGCGTGTGTGTGTGCATGCATGTGTGTGCATGTGTGTGTGTGTGTGTGTGTGTGATCATCCTGATAATGGCAGAGAAGCATAAGCACAAGGATCCAGACAACATCTAAAGCAAACGATAGGCTTAAGCTGAGGATGTGGTCAGTGGGTAGAGTGCTTACCTAGCACACCCAAAGCCTAGGGTTTGATCCCCAGCACCCTCTAAACCAGATGTGGTGGCACACGCTTGTAGTCCTAGGGATTGGAGGCAGAGGATCACAAGTTCAAGACCAGCCTAGGGTACAGGTAGCTTATCAACAAACAAAACAAAACAGGGTTTTCTAAGAAAAACTTCACAGAAACTGATGCAGCCAATGCCTTCACTTGGTGTGCTGTATTTGGTTTTTCGCTAATAGAGACATCGTTGTAATTCTCGTGTATATATGTGTGGTGAGCGTGGGTAGGATTCAACTAACTTGGGGGAATAGCTGGGTGCATGAGACACACCCAAGTGTCATTGGCATGGAGCAAGTAAGCAGAGGGAATATGCAATGGTGAATTGGCAATAGCAGAACACAGTAATGCCTTAGAGCTTGAGAGTAATATAGAGGCAGGTGAAGGTAGCCCTTATTTATTTGAGTAATAACTGGTAATATCAAATTGAATATAGGCTGTGTTTAAGTTTAAAGAACACCCGAGTAACTGTGATGACAGAGGAGTAAGCAATAACGATAACCAACACTGAGTAACACTTCAGGGTGCAGATGACATCTTCAGGAAGCACGGCTTGTATGCAGAGCTCTGTATGTGAATGGGGGAGTAATCGCGGGCTGGCGGTTCTGACTGAGGGGGTGGTAGCATTAGCCAAGATGTGTGGGCACTATTTAAGTGAGTATAAATGTCAGGTGCTAACACATCTAGTTCAGTTAAGATGTTAATCTTAATTGTGTGAAATAGCTGAGAGCCTGACTGAACACAGAGACTATCCGAGTCATTACTGAAAATGTCTGAGTGCTGACGAACAATACTGCATGATTATCTGGGGGATATCTTCAGAAGGTTTTTTTTACGCAGCCATGGGGAAGATGTGCTATTTTGTAGGTGATTATAAAATAAGAGTAGTATGTGACAGACAAACCACCTCAAAATGACTGTGGACAACACTGAGTGTGGTTATCACCCGTTTTACTATGGACAGCATGTGCGGTAATGGTGAATTCTCAGATTTGCCTAAAAATAAAGTGTGCAGCATCCACATTTCTCTCGGCAACGTCGTAGTGAGCCAGGTGACGTGTGCGTCTGTGGGGTACTATTTCAGTGAGACTGGCCAGCGCTCTTTGCACGGCATGTCTGCACACCTGCATAACAACCTGATGTGTCCAAGCAACAGCATTCAGATAAATGAGGTTGTCCTTGTCCTTGGGCTCTGAATCACTGAGCACCTTGCTCCTTCAGCGACCCTCCTCTACTCGCTGCCCTCCCTTCCATATCTCTCTTGATTCTTCCCTACTTTTAAATGCCCAGGATATAGCAAATCTGCAGAAAAAAACTTGAAATTGCCATTTTGAGATCAGCCTGGGTAACAAATGAGACCCTGTTTCTAAAGTGTGTGTGTGGGGGGGGGGGCAGTAAAGCTCGGCTACAGCCTACTCTTCCGCAACCCCACAAGATTTCTATCACTGTCCTGTTTCTCTTTCTCCCAGCACTTCTACTTCTTGGACACTTTGACTAACTACTCTTGTTCACTTCTTGCTATTCCTTCCCGTAGCCCACTCTGAGTCAGGTCTCAGTTTCCGCATATCCTAAGCAACCCCATTGTGTTTTGTTCATCTCTGACTCGTCAGAGCAATATTTAGCATCACCTACTCCACCTAAGTCAAGACTTTCCTCTCCTTTCTGCAATGACACAGCTACTGTTTCTGTTTCATGTCACTCTTCATGGAATCTCCTCCCTCTGCTTTGCCTTTAAATGACAGCCTTCTGTAGGGGCCCATGTCAGCTTCCCTGTTCTTGTCTTATACAACATTTTTTTAAAAAGATTTTTCTTTCCTGTTCCTATGGTTTCTAGTTCTCCTTCTAGGTGAAGACTTTTCAAGGCAGTATTTCCAGCTCAGCTCTCCTAGGTAAGTTCTAGATCTCTGTACTCAGCTGTTTTGATGAGTTAGCCATCATTGTTTGAACTCCATGGACTCCAAACTGAGTTTATAGTAATCCCCTCTTCCAAAGCTACTTCTGCTCCCTTGTTGCTGGGGACTGAATCCAGGGCCTTGCAGTAGCTAGGCAAGGGCTTTAATATGAAGTGCATATCCAGCCCCTCCTTGATTATCTTTCTCATGATATGCTATTTACATCCTTCCAGTTTTCCCAAACTAGAAACTGGATGTCATTCCTTGATCTCATCCACCCTCTCTACTTCTAATCGATCATCAGGGTCTGTTGATTCCATTTCCAGAAGTGGCTCTCAAGTCCATCCACGTCTCTTCATCCCCTCTGCCAGCACCTCTATGTTAGCATCATCTTTCAGCCAGATCTGTGTAATGTAATAGCTTTCTAAAGTACCCTTCTGCATTCCATCTCATCCACACATCCATTCTTGACACAACACAACTAACCCTGGAAGCACTATTGAATCCTTCATTAGATCCCAATGCTACACTCTTGCAAGGGCTTAAAGCTCTCCATAAATAATACTCTAGGCTGGTCCAGCCTGAGTGTTGATTATGTACCTTTAATGGTACATGTTCCGGCCATTCAAAAACTAAGTTGTGCTGAACAAATCTGCCATGGGCTTAAACTTTGAGTTTTTTAGACAGCATGTTTTTACCTAAGACACTTTGTGCTCCTTCTGCTCCTTCACTTAGCTCTCTGTGTGCCATAGTTTTCTGCTTAAACCCATGTCTCACCACCCCAGGAAAGCAATCTTGATTCCCAAGAGCAGGGCAGGCTGGAAGTGTTCCTTGTTTACCTGTCTGTTTCCCTATAAACTCAGAGCTCCATGAAGTAGGATTGTGACAGTCACCCTCATATCCTTGTTGCCTAGCGCAGTTTCTGCTTCAGTAAATATCTCCTGAATGAAATATTTGAAGTGACAGCGGGTAACAGCCAGACGGAGAAAGCATGGGTTGTTTTATGGGGTAAGTAATTATGCGGATTATAATTTATTCCAACGTTTTTTCTCAAACACAGACTCCAACTCTTTCCCTTTCTGTTTACAGAACCCAAGCTCCCAGGTTGCACCCTTGGCAAGGTTATCAGACCCCATCACCCTTGGCTGTCCCTATTTCAATCAGAGCCTTTGCTGGGATTTCCAGGCAATGGTCTTGGTCCCTGTGTACTTGACTGCAGACCGATGATGAGACTGTAGATCCTGTCTAGTTCATACCCGTGTCCCCAGCACTTACCCTAGCAAATGTTCATTAAACACTGAAAGTACATATGGGTACGGGAAGGGGGAAATGCATCTTAAAATGTTCATTGAAGCACTGAAGACGCTTGCTGATGGGAGGAGGGAGAGTCACTTTAAAGACAGGATGAGTGAAGGCAGTGGGAAGGGATGCCGGTGACACAGGGATGAGACTGATGCAAAGGGAAGGTGGCTCCAGGAAAAATGAGACATAAGAAGAGGGGATACTTGGGAGTCTTTGGATGGGACTCCAAAACCTTCAAAAAAACAGAAGAGGCATGGAAATAAATGAAGGGCTTGACTCTGGGAGCAGAGGAATTTTGAGGCAAATAGAAACAAGAAAGGCAGCATTCCCTAGTGCCGGCTAAATTCAGGTTTGACAATCTTTTCTTGGGAAGGCTGGGGTCGGGGGACAGATTACAACTCCAGACTCTCATCCAGGCAGTCCAGAGAGCTCCAGCCCTCACTGACACACTCTCCTGCTTTTTCTTTCTTTTACAGGCTTCTCTCTCTCC
>NW_004949171.1:1470677-1503457 GCF_000317375.1 Microtus ochrogaster | reverse complement strand
TGAACCAGGTTCTGTGAAGGTGTGATGGAGTTGTAAGAGCTTGGAGGCACAGTGTGTGGAAGTACTACAAGGGAAAGCAATGGGCAGTTGACAGTGTAGAGGTCGTGAGGGTTATTCATTAGTGCTATGGGGTGCAGTGAGAGGGTTTTAGGGAGGCACCCACCTCTGGTCCCGGTTCCGCGGATGCGAGGGGGCTCGCAGCTGAGGTTCCCGGTGCTGCTACTGTTGAGGAGGGGTACACCCGGGCGGCACAGGGAGGAACCCGGCCCGGTTCCGGGTCCCTGCATACTGCGGTTCAGCTTGAGCAGCTCCATGGTCCCCGTGAAGTCCCACTCAGCTCCGCCAAGTGGGCTACAACCCCCGTTGCACCTGGCCCTGAAGCGCTGGTGGCTCAGGCTCCCGCCCACTACATCGCCCGCCCCTCTTGGTTCCCGCCCCCTGCCCTGTCTCCAAACCCTCCACTTTTCACCAGCCTTGCCTTGACTCCAGCCGTCCCAGGCTCTGTCTGGGCGGCTTTTGTCCCACCAGGTGACACTTGGCGCACCGCCCCCTCTCCAGAGTTCCACGCGCGCTCCTGGGTGACTGCTCTCCAGGCTCGCCCCCGCGCTAGGTTCTCCACTCTTCTCTTAGATATGTCTTTCCTGCCCACCTCTCATACCACTGCCTCTAGTTCTGGAAATTCGAGTGTGTGTGTGTGTGTGTGTGTGTGTGTGTGTGTGTGTGTGTGTGTACACGGGCGCCTGCGCGCGTCTGCGGAGGGGACTGCACGACGGGAGGAGTGAGTAGCTACTGCTGTGGGGCCCAACATCTTTCTTTGGTGGTTCAGAAAATGTGGAAGTGGCGGTGGTGATACTGTTTCTGCCCCAAGATCCCACACTACAGAGCAGGTGCATTAGCCCGCCTGGAGCCGCAGTTACCGTGCTCTGCCGCAGTGGCCGCAGTAATCACCACAGATCACTCACTACCTTAGCTCTCTCTGCAGCTTTTGTGAGGGCTGGGGTAGCCTCAGCTTCTGACTCAGACCACCCCATCTTCTATCTGAAATCCAAATCTAAGCTTCTGCTCCAGGGCTTCCAGAAGGGTCGGAAGAGCCGCAGTTGCTCACAACGGAGACTACACAGTAAAAGCCTGCCTCGAGTTAGAGTTGACTAGGACAGTGGAGGCGTCTGGGAATGGATGTGAGAACCGCACTAGCACTAAATGAACTAAATTGAGGTGTAGTGGGGTTCTAGTCCTGGTCCTGACCCAGATGAATGATGGCGAGCAGGCAGCTTGGTCACTAGGCAGCGTCCATCTGCACCCGAAACGCTGATGCTCCTTGTTTGCCCTTAGCACAGGTGCAGCACCGGTGTAGGGTGCTGGGTTCCCACGAGAGGGGGCCGGAAAAGGACTGGGTCACTGGGGTGTAGCGGGAGGGAACAAAGCAGGAGGTGCGTGTGGAGCACAAGACTGAGCAGACGCAGCTTCCTGAGGCAGGCCTGGCCTCCTCTTTTTTCAGTATTGTTTCTTTCATTCTTTCCCATTCCAGTATGAGATAAAGTATCATCATTTGGACTCCCAAAGCGACTGTCAGAAGTGTGGGGGTGGGAGTGGCATTCAGTGGAAGAGGGGATTAGAGTTGGGTAGAGTCTGGATAAATGGGGAATTGAGAGTTAGTATCCTTTGACTGCTTTGCAGAGGACCTGACCAGGCACCGCCGAGTTCATAAGGGATGAAGCACTGTAGGAAGGGTTGAGTCTGGGATGTCATCATCCACTCTCCCGTGCTCCGCTGTCTCCCTTGCTCTTCTGAGAGCCCTGGATCAGAGGAACTTGTTGTGCTGTTTGTTCAGCTCCAGCACAGGTGGTATCTCTGATAATCCGATGAATTTTCCCACACTGGGTGATGGTAGCATTGAAGAACAAGGGGACAAAGGAAATACAGGAGGAGAGGAAGATGGAAATAGATGTAGATTGCATTCAGTTATCCAACAAACCATGTATCTAGGTATCAATTATGGGACTGTACACTATTTTCCATGCAGCTAGTCTATCCCTGAAGACCTCTCACTATAGCGGGGATTTCACTAAATAAACCAGAGATTGCAATTCACAGTCCTACATATAAACATTAAGGTGCGCAAATTGAAAGTTTAGGAATTAGGCTTGGGGATATGGTTCAACTATTAAGAGCAAGCACCAGCTACTTTTGCAGAGGACCTGGGGCGTGGTTCCCAG
Organism: Microtus ochrogaster; assembly: GCF_000317375.1. NCBI lineage: Eukaryota > Metazoa > Chordata > Mammalia > Rodentia > Cricetidae > Microtus > Microtus ochrogaster. Next base: position 1,501,241 of record NW_004949171.1, on the reverse strand, counting down.
CACAGATAAGGTGATTCTCAACTCCAGTTCCAAGAGATCCATTGCTCTTCTGGACTTTGTGGGCACCAGACACTTATGTGGTGTATATACATATGTGTAGACAAAACACTCATACACATAAAATCATCCTTATCCTCCATGCTCCTCCACCCCTGTAATGGACCTTGTGGTACAAAGTCCAGACTCCTCAAAAAGAAAGGATTCATTGCCTAGAAGACAGTGCTCAAGAATCAGTCCTCTCCAGAAGTTGTCAGAGCAGAGTACCTTCAACATCACAAACTCTTCCTGGGTTATCATGCATCCAATGATCAATCAGCAGAAGGGAAAGAGCCCATTTCCTTATCCCACTGAAGGAATATCTGTTTACAACACCCCAGATCCTCCTTTGAGGGTGGTTGAGGATTCTGTTGGGTCTGGATTACTACTCAGCTTCTCCCTTTGCCCAGTCCTATTTTCATCCCCTCTTGCACTTCTTAGTAAACATCTTTCACAGTGATCTCTGTTTGAGAGTCTGCTTCCTGGAAGATAGAGCTACATTGCTCCCACATCCAATCAATCACAAAGTCCTGTTGATTTTAGCTTCTGAATGACTCTGCTTGTATCAACAGTCTCTTGTGCTACTACAATCCCAGGCTCCTAGGATGGCTGTCACACTTTGGTGGTGACCCTTTACATCCAATCCTCTTCCTTATTTCCAGAGTTCTATGTTCAGAATACCATTGGAGTTATGCCAACCTACTGATCTTTGCTTTTAGTAGAGAAGGAATCCGATCTATGAAACCCGTGTGGCCTGGTTTCTGCTGTGTTTCTGTAGTTTTTATTCCCTCTGCTGAACACACATTGGCCTTCCTTGAGTGTTTCCTCCCACCTTTTGCTATGCATTTCCTAGTCAAATGGATTTGGTATATACTTTCTGGAAGGTTCTCATTTCCTACCTATCTATCTGATTGCATGTAGAGTAGCATTTAGCAAAGACATTTTCCTGATTCTCTTTGCGGGTGATGGCTAATCATGTTCACCCTTGTATAATTAGCCCAGAGACTACAGTGAGGTATGAACTATGTGACTACAGTATGGGAAGTGGAATCACTGTCACTAGTTAGTTGCTCTCAAAAACACAGAAATTACCCAAGCAGTCCTAGTCAAATCATACAGGTCCTGTAACAGCCAAGAGTTTTCCCTGGTTGGACCGACAACAACAGAAACCAGATACTTGAAGAAGGAAGTGCATGTTGAAATAGGGTTTCATGTAGCCCCGGTTGGCCTGGAACTCACTGTGTAGCTGAGAATGACTTTGAGCTTCTGATCTTCTTGCATTAACTTCCCCAGTGCTGGAATTAAAGGCCTGTACCACTGTCCTAGTTTTTGGTTATGTGTTTCGTTTTGTTTTTGTTTTGTTAACTTTACCAGAAGCTAGGGTTATCTGGGAAGAGGGACTCCAATGCGGAAGTGATTTCATCGGATTGCCTGTAGGCAAGACTATCAGATATTTCTTGCTTCATGATCAATATGGGAGGGCCCAGCCTACTGTGAGCATTACCACCTCCTGGGAAGGTGGTCCTGGGATTATAAGCAAACCATGGGGGAGCAAGTCAGTAAGCAGCATTCTTCCATGGGCTCCACACTTCAGATCTGCTCCCAGGTTCCTGCTTTGAGTTCCTGCCCTAACTTACTTTGACAATGGACTGTGATGAGGATGTGCAAGTCAAAAAACAAAACAAAAACAAAAACATTTTCTCCTCAAGTTGCTTTTGGTCATGGTGTTTTAGCACAGCAACAGAAACCTAACTAAGATAGCTACCGTGCCCAACTTGGTACACTAATGACTTTAAAGACTGAGTTTTAAATTTTTACTCATGTGCATTGTGTGTCTTTATGTGTATGTGTCACATTGTCACATGAATGTGGGTGTTTGTGGAGGCTAGAAGGTTTGTTGGGTTCAGGGGAACTGGAGTTATAGGCAGTTGTGAGTGTAGTTGCTGAGATCTGAACTCTGGTCCTCTAGAAGGGCTTACTGTACTCTTAACTGCTGAGCCATCTCTCCACCCCTCAACATACTGCTGACCGCAGAGACAGGGGAACCCTCTGAAGAAATGACAACCACTGTTACAAGCTGGAGAATTCAGGAGGACACAGAACAAGGACCCGAAAGTTATCTCTAGCTCAGAGCAGTTACCCTACGTCAGTCAGTGAAACACCAAGGCTTTTAGTTCTTCCTGGAATCTCTGGAATATATTTCATTGCAAATGACAGCTTGTGATACCCTAGACAGAGAATTCAGCCACGCTGGGCAGACTTCTGGCCAACAGCATTAGGAGCTAATAAATGACTGGCATTAAGCCACTAAATTCATTATAACCTGCTGCATCCGCTGTGGAAAAGTGGCCACATCTTCCAGTGGAGGGGGTGGCAAGTGGAGACCACCGTAAGCCATCCCAGAAAGATACGGGCATTGGAATGATTGCAGCACTGGCTCATGTCAAAGCACCAATTCAGATGGGCACAGTAATGACTTATTAAAGTCATAGAGATCATGCAGATGAAGGATCTAAAAACTGTCCATGAAGCAAGAAGGCAGCATTTAGAGTGTTTGCAGGTAGAGGGTGAGAGAAGGGAATTAGAAAATAAGTCCCTAGCCGGGCAGTGGTGGCGCACGCCTTTAATCCCAGCACTCAGGAGGCAGAGGCAGGCGGATCTCTGTTAGTTCAAGACCATCCTGGTCTACAGAGCTAGTTCCAGGACAGGCTTCAAAGCCACAGAGAAACCCTGTCTCGAAAAACCAAAAAAAAAAAAAAGTCCCTAATAAAAACTGTAACAGAAACTGTGTTCCAGGCAGGTTACTTTTGATGGATTCCTTCCCTCTCACAGAGAACTATAAATTTTGGCCTCATATTAGTTTTAAAGTTATGATTATTTTGTTTTAGGAATTTTAAATGACCATATATAGCATTAGGCTTCATTTTGGCATTTAAAAGTTATTTTTGTTAATTTCCCATGAGCTTCTTCTCCCATATCCCCTGACCTCCTTTTCAACCCCTTTTAGTCTTCTTTTTGATTTCGTGTCATAGTGCCCTATTGCCCTCCCCCACTTCTCAGCACTTCCTCTGCTCACATGGTCTCCTGTAAACACATATCCACTTAGATCCACACAAAAACATTGTATGCTAGGATCTGCGTATGAGACAATATTCTAAATTTTTTTGTCTTTCTGAGTTACCTGGCTTAATGTAGTATTTTCTAACATCATTCACTTTCCTGCAAATTTCATTTGTGTTTACCTCTAGAGTTCCATTGTGTACAGGCTCTGCGATTTTATTATCATCCATCTTTTGATGAGCATACAGAAAGAATCCACTTTCCTGCGGTTGTGATGAATGCAGCAGTAAGCATGAATGTGCAAGAATCTGTGGTCGGACATGGAGTCCCTTCAGTATACATCCTGGAGTCCTGTAGCTAGGTTATATGGCAGTTGTATTGTTTTTCTTTTAAGCTGTATTTTATTAATCATTATTATTGTGTGTGCACATGTGTTTATGATGTGTGTGGTGTGTGTGTGTACTTATAGCATGGCACAAATGTAGAGATCAGAGGACAATTTTGTAGATTAGGCTTCCTCCTTCCCACCTTTATGTGGATTCCAGGGATTGTCAGATGTGTGTGTGTGTGTGTGTGTGTGTGTGTGTGTGTGTGTGAGTGTGCATGTGTAGGCCCAAAGTTGATGTTGGAAATCCTCTGTGTTTGCTCTTCAACCTTGTTCTTTGAGGCAGGGTCTCTCAGCCAAACTCAGAACTCACAGATATGCCTAGTTTCACTGGCCAGGTTTCTGTGCACTCCCTTCATAGACTGGAATTGCAGCCGGCTGCCATACCCAGTACCTGGCATCATGTGACTCCAGGGATCTGAACTTTGGTTCTCTTGACTCCCAGCAATCACTTTAACTGCCCAGTCATTTCTTTATTTGAGATGTCACCATACTGATTTCCATAATGGCTGGCTAGTTTCCATTCCACAGCAGTGGATAGGGCTGTTCTTCCCACATCCTCATCGAAGAAGAATGTGCTGAATCGTTCAAATGCTGATCCTGGCTGAGAAACTGAATGGCTGAGAAACTGTTCAGAATTTAGTGGCAACCTCAGAAAGAGCCATTTTGGTTGGTCATTGAGGCAGAAGATAGGTAGGTGTACTAAACCTGAATGTGCCTGGAGGGAGTGGAGTGGCTAATTTCAGGAAGGCGTTTTAGAAATGTGATCATTAAGGAACAGGAAGAACTAGAGAAGAATGTGGAAACGTTGTTTTCAGATGGAATAATTCCAATATAGAGAAGACTTAAGACGAAGCTGGAAGGACAGAAAAGGTGAGTTCATGATGTCAGATTTCCGAGACAACAAGGAGAAGATTCTAGAGAAGCATAGAAGTCCCTAGCTTTCGGGAATAGAGACACAATCTTGATGTCAAATATAAAGGGAGATCAGAAGTGGAAGGCTGTAGCAAAGTTGTGAGCATCCAGCTAACAACCATATATATGTTTGTTTTTCTGCAGTGAAGTGTGGCTTGATGGCTAGGATAGTGGCTGTGCCTGAAAGACAAAGCAAGGCTTTGCATAGGTGGTGAAGGGGAGAAGCAGACCCTCCCTCCCACAAGCTGACTGCAGCTTGGAGGGCAAGCCACCTTTGATGATGCATGGAGGCAGTGTGGGGGAGGTGTGAGGGTGACAGAGAGGAAGAGGCCTGCATGTTCTTTACTCTGAGATAATTTTTTTGCCATCTTCAGTTCTTCTGCACAAAAAAAAAACCCCTCCACACGCTCAAGTCTCTTTAATTTTTTCAATATTGCCATAGCAACATAATTGGAATCTTAACTAATACTGTAGATTTGTGGTTTTGGTGTGCTCTGAAGCTATGGACTGTTAGATGTGTGTGTGTGTGTGTGTGTGTGTGTGTGTGTGTGTGTGTGTGTGTGTTGGGGATGTGTCCACACATCTACAGCTTCTGTGTGGAGGTCAGAGGACAATTTCAAGTGTCTGTCCTTGTCTTCCACCTCATCAGAGAAAGGTTTCTTCCGTGTTCTTCTCCAGTGTGTGTGCCAGCCCAAGTTTCTAAGAATTCCCTGTTGTCACCGGAGTAAGAACACTGGAATTGCAGATATGTGTTGTTAAACTCGGCATTGGGTGAGGTCTTAGGATTTGAACTCAGGTCCTCATTCCTCCACAGCAAATACTTTATCTGCTGAGCCATTGCCTTACTGAAAATAGTTTAATAAAGGAAAGAAAGCACAAAACCAACAAAATCTAAATGAAGTAGGGGTGGGAAGTGAAGAGCAGACAGCAGAGGAGAGCTTTATTTCTTCTTCAGCTTAGCTGGGGATGTTGATGGTTTAGTTCATCAGAGGTAGGAGTTTACCAGAAAAATACAGGGACAAGAGCAAAATACTGAGCCTGGAATCTAAGCTGGAATGGGGAAGGAGCTGTGAGGGGTGTGACAAGGCCTACGGAGAGTAAGGAAGGGTGCAGAGACCTTGGCTGTCCTCAGTAATGAGGGGAAGTGGGGAGTACAAAGAAATTTGCAATTTCTAGGAGTGGGGAGTCTATTGAGAGAGAGGAAACAGCACTGGGGGGGGGGAGGTGGGCCCCAACCTGTGAAACACAGGTTGTAAGAGGACGAGAAGCTTTGAAGTGGGGCAAGGAAGATTAAGTATGGCCAGAGGCGTCTGGAGAGCTGATGTCCTCACGAGAGAAGAAGAGTGAGCAGATATTCAGACATCTATTTGTCCCCTTCCCTTCTTCCCCTCTCTCTGCATACACAGGAATGATGGATCAGTCACGTGGGGGCACAGTGAGAAGGCAAGTGTTTTCAGACCCAGAAATGACCACTGTAAAAAGCCGAATCTGCTGGTACCTAGAACATAGACTTGTAGTTTAAGAACTGTAAACAAATTTATTCCCTTTATTTAAGCTGCCCAGTTTGTGGTATTGTGTTATGGCATGCCCATTCTCTAATGGTTTCTCAGACCTTTTCCCATACTTCCTTTTAAAAAAATCTGTGTGTGTGTGTGTGTGTGTGTGTGTGAGAGAGAGAGAGAGAGAGAGAGAGAGAGAGAGAGAGAGAGATTGATTTGTGTGTGTGTTCACGTGTGTGCATATACATTCCTGTGTGTTGTGGTACGCATGTGCCTTGGTGTGAGTGTGGCAGTCGGAGGATACCTCGGGCGTTACTCCTCACCATTTTGTTGGAGACTGAATTTCTTTTTGTTTGTCACGGCATAGGCTGGCCGGTCCACACATTTCTGGGAATCTGATGTCTCTGAGTGGACTCTCACTGTGGGCTGCTGTGATTACAGACACAGTTCTGTGGACCCCAAGCCAGGCCCCATGCTTGCCTGGTGAGCACTTTGTCCGCTGAACCGTCTCTTCAGCCCTCCATACTTCTTTCATTACTTTTTTCTATGTTTTTGTTTTTGTTCTTGGAGACAGGGTTTCTCTGTGTAGTTTGGAGTCTGTTTCAGAACTTGCTCTGTAGACCAGGCTGGCCTTGAACTCGAGATCTGCCTGCTCCGTCTCCCAAGTGCTGGGATTAAAGGCGTGCACCACTATCACTTGGCTTCATTACCTCTTTTCTCTTTCCTTGTGCTCGTACTCAGAGCTGGCCGCAAATGAAGGTCACATTTGGATTCAGGAGCCTTGAGTTGCTGGCCATTTCTCTTTATTCTTTCTAACAGAGGTTTAAATTGTTTCCATTTTTGTATTTTGATCATATTCTCTCCCTCCCCCAACTCCTCCCAGAAATCACATACCCCCTTTCCCACCAACTTCATGTTCTTTATCCCCCTCTTTCTCTTTAAAAATCCCCAAATCAAAGCAAAGACAAAAAATGCCAAATGAAACCAAACCAAACCAACCATTCAACCACCATCCATCCATCCAACCAACAACCAAAAGCACACAAAAGCACAGAGCTCATTTTGTTGACTAATTTCTCCTCAGTGTGAAAGCTCTGCTTATTCACAGTATCTCCCGGCCCTGGAGTGCAGTTGGTTTACCTCCTCCACTGAAGAAAAGAAATTTTCTTTCCCTCAGCAGCATCAATTGTACACAGTGCCTTGCTCAGGAGCGTGACTTTCCCACTTCTCCTTCTGCTGGTCTTGTACATGCTGTGACAGACCCCGTGAGCTCATATGTGCACCAGCCCCGTTGTGTCTGAAAGTGGCGGCTTCCTTTTGCTTCTCTACCACCTCTGGTTCTTACAGTCTTTCCTTTTCCTCTTCTTTGATGGCAATTTTTTTTAACATCATATTTTTTACTGATTATTTTATACAATGCAGTCTGATCACACTTGATTCCCATTCTTCCCAGGTTCACTCTCCTATCCTTGTGCCTTTCCCCCCAAAATGAAAAGAAAATTATATCAAGTCCAATTTGTGTTGCCTATATACTCCCTGGAGCATGGTCAAACTCTGTGATACCACCCCCAAAAGAAACAGCCCAGACAGGAAGCCACTGAAGAGACCTTGAAGAAAGGTGAGAAAGAAGCTGATGGGTAGCTCTTCACAGTTGACATAGCATGTGGGTCCTCGTCTCCTCTGTCTGCCTGCTGCTGGGTAATGAGAGGCGATGACCAGGAAGTGCTGTAAATAGGCTAATCCAGTCAAAGTTGTTTAGTTAATGAATTCAGCAGTGTTGAAGATTAAACCTTGGCCTTGCTCATGCTGGACAAACACTCTACCAGTGAAGTGGTTTATAGGGGGAAAGTAAAACAGCTACTGTGGAGAAGAGGGACGTCCATGGGTGGGGGAGGAAGGGTCTGACAATGTGCTGAGGGGATAGATGTTCATTACAACAAAGGAGGAAATTTGGTCCAGGCCGAGGGCTTTCCAGGCTTTGGAGAGAAGGCTGTGCAGAGGGCCAGGAAACGGGGCGTTTAGATAATGACAAGGAATGTAAAGTCAGTATGGATGCTAATAGGAGACAGACGCGGACCCTCCTTCTAGAATCAGTCAAAAACCAACCCACGCGCTCAAGAAGAAGTCAAATTACACAATGTCCGAGCAGAGCCAGGTTCCGGCTGAGAGAAGCTGTTGTAACTTGACCTGCCAGGGTTGTATTTGGCTTTTGTTTGGAGCCTTGGGGCTTCTGGGCCACTAAACTTGACTGGTGTGGTGTGTGGTTAGAATGGTTTACATTTCCCAGGCGTACTCTGACCCAGTAACACAGGTATGACCCTTTTTTCAGTAATCAATATCACAACTGAGGTGAGGGGGGTACTTGCAGCTTAAGTAAAAGCAGCCAAAGAGAGACCGCCTAATGCCCAGCCGCTTAAACTGTGCTGCAAGAACTTACTGCTCTAGGGAGCTGATAGGTCCTCAAAACACTAGTAATTTACTTGGGAAGCCCACCTTTCACACACACAGTAGTGCCAGGATCGTGTAATAAGCTCTAACACACACACACACACACACACACACTTGGGGTCCAAGCAGGAGATAAATTACATCTTAGTCCCCGGGCTTTCCAGCTTTCTCCTTTTTCCAGTTCCTAAGTCCTTTTCTCTGGGTCTGATTAGGTTGCATTCTCTCTAGTCTGCACCTTTCAAGGCTTTCTCTGCCTTTCTGTGATACGTGGATATGCTTCTGTGGTGAGTTCCTGCCTACACAATCCCTGCCCACACGGGAGGCTCTTCCCTTGGCATAATTAAACAAAGAGGAAAATGGCTGGGAAGGCAGCCAGCTGGAGTCAGGCAATTATGTTGGGCAGCGGAAAGAAATCAGGGGCAGTACTAGCCTTCCAGGTCCCCAGACTTGTGCTGGGGGAGAGCAGAGCCACGGGCCCAGTTGTCTGGATGATCACACTCGGTGTCAGACTGGGCCCTCAAAGCTGGTCAGTGAAGGCCAGAGCTCTGCCAGGTCAAGGCTTCACCCGAGGGCTAATAGAGCTAAAGGAAAGCCACGCAGAGACAGCTCTCAAGAATGTCCCCGCATTATTAGCTTTTGGCATTCTTGTGTAACCTGCTGGAGGCGAAGGAAGAAGGCTGAGAGCAACAGGCTGAGACATTGAAACTGGGAAGGTACTGATAATTTGTTAGTCTTGTAGAGAATCTGGGCTCAGCTCCCAGCACTCACATGGTGGCTCATAACTACCGGTAACTCCATTTCCAGGGGATCTGAAGTGTCCTCTTCTCACCTCTAAGGGTACAAGGGACATACATGCATATACACATAAAATAAATTAATAAATCTAAAAAAAAATTTAAAGTCTGAACAAATGTTTCCACAGACTAGTCAAGACAACAGGTCCCTCCAGTATTATCCTTGCCCCTCAAATTCCATTTCTTTCTGGATATTTCTCCTAGTTTTTCAAAGTAATGTTAAGTCTGAAGCCTGGAAGTGGGTTGTAAGTGGAGGAAAAATACCTGGCACCCTCTGCTGGCGAGATCTGGTACTGCTAGAAGGGCCCTCAGGAGCTAGGCAACTAGAGCCTCAGAAGGCTCAGAGGAAAATCACAGGTAGAGGAAGTAATAGTGACAGATGGCATTGATTGTGGAGAAATTTCTATCTGAGAATGTAATAGCGATAGATGGCATTGATTGTGGAGAAATCTCCATCTACCAGGTGCTGGTGGAAAGCTGCCATTCATAAATTAATTCACATTTTAAGTCTCTAGTAATAGCTAGACAAGATTCTGTACAAGCTGAGGGGTTCCCAGCTAGTAAGGGCTTCTTCAGAAGCAAACCTCAAGTGGCCACAGTTGTATGCTCTGTCCCACCAGTTGTATTTCAGTCCAGCTGATCAGGTTCCCTGACTCGAGCCATGATTTTGATCCCGTCTGAACAACCCATCTCTGATTCTAGACTCAAGCCAAACTCCTCTGAGCCCCAAGCAAGAATCCACCCACTCAGTCTCCTGTTGTTAGAGCCTGCAATAGCTCTTACCTCAGGGTGGAAGGCCTGTCTCCATACGAATCAGATCCTTCCCAAGCTTGAGAAGTTACTTCATTTGTCTTTCAGGGCTAGCAGTCAAAAGCATAGCAACAAAGCACAGGAAGGCAGAGGGAGATGAGGGGAGAGGAGGGAATGAAGAGAGGGAGGGAGGGAGGGAGGGGAGAGAGAGAGAGAGAGAGAGAGAGAGAGAGAGAGAAACACGGGCTGGTAATTTTTTTCTGCAGGAGAGTAGCTAACTGGAAAAATAGGAGGGTTGAACCTTGAATACCTAAGCCAGGTAAAGGTATCCTGCAGCCAAGAGAAGACGATGAGCCCTAGGTCTGCTGGGAGGAGAGCTAAACCTCAAGGCAGCCATGATCTCAGCAGGAAAGCCCTTGACATATTTTGACACTCTGGTGCAGATCTAGCAGCACACATAATGTAGGTGTAGAGATGCTTGCCCTCTACCCCACTTCTACAGTGTAGCAGTGGTTTCTGCCTTTGTGGCTGCATCCTTGAGATTACATTTGATCACACTGGGCAACCTTGTTGGGAGTCATAGCTTTGCTTTGCAGGAATGACATGGTTTCCCTTGGTTACCACAGCGACTGATCAAAGCACTGTTCTCTGCAAAGGAAAGAACTTGGCAGACTTTAGCCCCAAACCGAGGTTTGCTCTTTCCTATAAAATAAAATAAAAACGACAAGCCTAGGTTTCCTATCATGTGACTGATGAGCCCAGTGATTTGGGGTGTGCTGTTTAATCCCATAGCTTCAGGCTCTTCATTTAAACATGGAGATAATAGCAATATCCTTCTCATATGGTTGTAGTGATGAACTGAGACAATGCATGTGGCCCAGAACTGTCATAAAGAACTCCTCAACAAATCAAATCTAGTATTTTCAGTTGCTCTATGGGCTCCAGTTTCTGGTCTGGAAAGAGTGAACATAATAATCAACTTTCTAACATGGCTATAAGAACCGAAGAGTTAAACCTATGTCTAGCATACACCTCACCTGCCTCCTTAACAGTGTGAGTAATACTGTATATACCTGAAGAAGGAGCTGTGGGCTGCATTTCTGCCACCCAGCTCCTGGCCGCCTGGCTAGCTTAACAACCGAAATAACAACACACAAACTGTATTCATTTAAACACTGCCTGACCCATTATCTCTAGCCTCTTCTTGGCTAACTCTCATATCTTGCTTAACCCATTTCTAATAATCTGTGTAGCACCACGAGGTGGTGTCTTACCAGGAAAGATTCAGCATGTCTGACCTGGCGGCTGGCTCCATCGCGTCTCTGACCTCACTTCCCTTCTTCCCAGCATTCTATTCTGTCTACTCCACCCACCTAAGGGCTGGCCTATCAAATGGCCAATGCAGTTTCTTTATTAACCAATGAAATCAACACAAAACCCCGAGTTTTACAGATTTTATTAAAGTCTCTAACTAACTTTCGGAGGATTTCATCTCAGTTGTATTTTATGGATTCCTGTCTGTTTTCTCTTTCCCAACTTAGGGTCTTGCAAATGTCTCTGGCCATCTGGGCAGAATCTATTGTCTTCTGACAGGGCTGGCTGAGATGTACACACTTTTAGGCGGTGCACTCCTATTCTCCGGTGCTTCATGATGCTGTGGTCGTTCTCCAGGCTCCAAAAGACTCAATTCTGATCTCTTCCTATTCTGCAACCTCTGTGAAAGTGGAGTCCAAGTTTTTTCCTCCCAGGAGATTATAATAGGCAGAAATTTGTCTGTTACTACTTTTGTCTTCTGAATATGGCAACGGGAACTTTGCAGGTGTAATTAAAATTAATAGCTGGCTTACCTTGAAACAGAGAAATCATTCTGCATTATTCAGGCTGACTTGGCCTAATCTGATGGGGCCCCATGAAGAAGAGCCTGTTGTGGAACATTTAACTATATAAAGGTGTGTTACATTTGTTTAATTATGAAAAGATTTGTTGCATTTGTTTAATTATGTAAAGATGTGCTGCTGTTTTATCTTGCCTGCCTAAGGCACCTGATTGGTCTAATAAAAAAAAAGTTGAATGGCCAATAAATAGGTGGGGTGGGATAGGGAGGGCTGGGGGACAGAGAGAATAAGTAGGAGAAATCTAGGCTAAAGAAGAGGGAAAAAGAAAAGAATGAGGGAAAAAGAGAGAGACATGCCTGGGGCCAGAAGCTAGGCAGCTGCCAGCCAGCCAGACACATGATAGATATACAGAAAGAAAGGTTTTTTGTTTTTTTTTAAAAAAAAAAAAACCGAGGCAAAATGTAGAGAAACAGATTAAAATAAGAGCTAAGATAAAGCCAGGCATCCATACTGAACACATCTCCATGTCACGATTTGGGAGCTGGTTTGTGGCCCAAAAGAAAAGCCTGGTACAAGAGCTTGCTTTGCTCCTAGAAGTGGGATTGTTTGAGGGGTGGGGTGGGAGAAGGTGGGCCATGGTGTTTAAAGGAGAAATGTATCAAAAAACTAGAGCGCTGAGTCCTACAGTCAAGATGGAAAAATTCTGCTGATAGCTGAAATGAATTCAGGAGCAGATTCTTCCCCAAAGCCTGTAGCTAAAACTAAAGAGCTGAGTCCTATAGTCTAGAAAGATAAATTCTGCCGATAGCTGGAATGAAACCGGAAGCAGGTTCTTCCCCAAAGCCTGCAGCTAAGAGCCCAGCCTGGCTGCCATCTAAAGAGAGCCTAGATTTGAGTCACACACTGTGAGGTGATAAGAGGTGCTGTTTTAGCCTGTGAAGTTTGTGGTAAGATACTAGAGCAAGGAAAGAAAACACTAACGGAATCTTCAGTTCCTGTTCCTTTAGTCTTAAGGAATATTTCACTCTCAGGTCCAGAAGTTTTGGTTCTTTCAACTCTAAGCCTGTGGAGAGAGATGGGAACATTTGCTTCTGAGTGAACTGTTGTCAAGTCCTAAGGGAACTGGGGCAGAGGTTTCTGATGATTCCTGGTTTGGATGCTGCAGTTCAAAGAACTTTACAGTCAGGGGATGTAAACATTTCAGTTATTTCCTGTGATGGAGAGGAGGGTGAAGCATGCGGTACCCAGTGACTGCTTCAGTAACATTTCTTCTCGTACACAGAAGTGTCTCGCTTGATGCTCATTACATACTAAGGCTTTTATAGACTAAAAGAATTGATTTTTATTTTTGTTATTAAAGGAACTTAAATTTGTGCTCTAACCTATCTCAACCCAGCACAATCCTGAACCGTGAAAACACTGGCTTCAAATCAGAAATGGGAACTGCTCTACCACTGGAGGACTGCATATGGTGGCATCACACCCGTCATCCTAGAAGAACTCAGGAAGAAGGTGCACATCTAGCCTTGAAACCTTACTGTCCTGCATACAGGAGGTTGGAGCTGGTCCATTATCACTGTGTTGCTGCAGATGAGGGTTCTATGGAGTGACAAGACTCACCTATTCTAAGAGTGTCCATCCCACTAATAAGCCTATTTTCACCTCACTAAGTCCATCAGGTATGTGATGAAATCATTCACATCATACCCACCCATTCTAGTTCTGTGGGATTTGAGGCAGAGATGGTAGCGAAGACTCTTGAGGAACTGGCACTTACCTTCTTTTAACACTGGGCTTCTGTGCTTATGGTGTGGGAGGTCATTTTGTCTGTGTGTTGCTTTTATTAGTTAATGAATAAAGAACTGCTTTGAGCCTATGGCAAGGGCAGAACAGAACTAGGCCGGGAAAGCTAGGCTGTATGCTGGGAGGAAGGGTGGAGTCAGGGAGAAGCCATGTACCCCTGCTGAAGACAGACACCAGAACGTCAGCTGGTAAGCCACAGCCATGTGGTGGAACACAGATGAATAGAAATGGGTTAAATTAATATGTAAGAGTTAGCCAATAAGAAGCTAGAGTGAATCGGCCAAGCAGTGATTTAATTAATACAGTTTCTGTGTGATTACTTTGGGTCTAAGCTAGCCGGGAGGCCAGGAACCAACAAGCGGCATTTCCTCCAAGATGCTTAGGCTCACCTCACTTTGTTCATCACATGTATATGTGTGCATCTACTATGTACCAGGCAGTCTGGGCTCTGGCAACACAGAGATGAATGAGATAAACCCATTGCCAACCTTATGAACCTCATATTTTATTAATAACTCACAAAATAATTACACATTTTAAAATGTTTTAAGGTGCAATAACTATCTTAATCTCTCCTGATAATGACACTTATCATTCAGCTAAATCTATAAGCTACACATCAGGTTCATTTACAACCCCACCTGGCCCAGCTCAGACCTGAAGTCTGGATGACCTGGTGCAGCTGAAGTGGTGACCTGGAGTGAACGCAGTTCAGACATTCTATCAGACTTCCTTCCTGTGACTCCAACACTGCCTTTGTCCTATACCAGCAAGGCTCCTTTAAATGTACCAAAGCTAGCCTGACACTCCCAGCGCATTCATTATTCTCTGTGACTGTGGGTTACGTGGGTGTAAGTCTCGGTTGTGCTTATGAGAATGTGCATGTGTGCAGACAGAAACATTGTATGTGGAGCTCAGCCTTGAGCCAGCGCTTGCGGGTGTATGTGTATGTGTTCTGGTGAGTACGGGGCAAATGTATGCTATCACCCACATCTCTAGCTAGGCATCTACAGACCAATTTACCTAAGTCTCTGTGGCCTAGCAAATAGGATGGCAGTTTCTGCAGGCAAGCTTTCCTACCATTCTGTAGTCACGGGAAGCTGGGAGCTCTGGGGTCAAGATGGGGCCATTATATGCCTGAGGGTCCCTCCTGGCCAGCCTTTTCCTCTCCATCCTTGGACGTTCCTTCCCCAGGCTCAGCCTCATCGTCAGCCTCAGCCATGTCCTCTGGCATTGGCCACTCCCGAGTCTGCCACTCCAGTCTTTCAATGCGGTAAGCGATCTTCAGCGCACTGGACTCCAGCTCAGCTAGCAGGCGGGCGAACTTGGTCTGTAGATCATCCAGCTGCTGGTCAAGGCCCTTTAGCCGAGACTCTGTGGCCTCCTGGAGGGCGATCTCAGCTGCCTCGGCATTCACATCCAATTTATTCATTTTGAGCAGGATCTCACGGCCCTTCTCCTCCATGACGGCCTGGGCCTGTGGATATTCACTCAGCACCTCCCGTAGATCCTCCTTGCTGAGGCAGAACAGGTCCGAATAACCTAGGCTCTTGATGTTGGCTGTCCGTCGGTTCCCAGACATGTTTCCTGTGGTTCAAGGGCAGACAGATGCGGGGAGAGTAGTTAGTAGGGACAGGAAGGTGGCATTTCACTCCTGAACCAGGATACAGTCTCCACACTGGTGCTTCTGACTTCCTTTTTTCTGCTTTATTCTAATAATGTGTTGGTGATGGGGCAGTTATATAACAACATGGCTGGTACAGTAACTTTCTGCTGGTCTGTTGGCATTTCCACCAGTGCCCATGGAACGTATCTGCTTTGTTTTCTAAGAAACCACCCCAACCACTGACCTTGGCTCATTTCCTCCTCAGGGAACAAATAATGTATAACTTGCTTCTCTCCTGAGTCCTGTAGCAACTCAGACAAGGGCCAGATCTTCTTAATCTATGTGCCCCAAAGTACCATCTTGTCCCAGGGTTCCATCATTCCCAGCCCAGTCCTATCCCTAGCCCTTCTCCTTGGGGACTCACCTTTGATATTGATGATACTGATCTCCCCAAAGTAGAGCCCTGCACCGAGCACAGCATACTGTGTGACGCCATCATCTGCCACCACAGCCAGCTGACCCTCACGGATGATGTACATCTCTCGGCCGATGTCTCCTTTGCGGCACACATACTCCCCTGGTGAGTAGGTCTGGGGCTGGAGCTTCAGCACCAGTTCCTCCAGCAGGCTGGCTTCACAGTTCTGGAAGATCTGGACTCGGCTCAGGGTAGACAGGTGGACAGACACAGCAACCTCTGCCCGCAGCCGCTCTGGCAAGTGCTGCAAGATGGCTACCTCGTTGGTCATCTTCTTGTTGATCTGCAGATGCTGGTACCTGGGAGAAAGGCAGTATCATTTCCTTACCAGGACCTGTGTATCTGCTCCACCCATTCCATCAGGACTCAGCTCAGCCCGGAACCCAGGTACAACTGAGCTCTCATAAGAGCAAAGGGAGTACCTCACAGTTTTCTGGTCGCCTTTCTTGGTGACAGACATGGCCTGTTCTACTTCCTACAAGGTGTGGCGGCACCTACCCCTCCTTCACCTCCTGTCAGGCCCCACCCCAGCCACAGTGTCTGATACCACTTCTACACTGAGTTGCTTTCGTCAGCAAGCACCTGCCCTCTCAGACAGCTTTGTGGTGGCACCCTGACATTGAGACGTTTCCTTTTATTCAGAACATAGCTTGCATTATCGTGATGTAATCAACCATGTTGGCCATCTCCTGGCTGGATAGTTCCCTTCTCCACCCCCCTTTCAGAGTCTCCCGGATCCCCCCAGGCCATGGGAGCTCTCATTCTCAGGTCTCTGTTACTCTAGTACACAAATGCCTCTCCTTGTCGTCTTTTGCCCGCTCTTTTCCCCTAGTCCAGATCTTAGTGGAAAACACCACTGTCTAAGCCTATCCAGCAGACCTACTAATGAAGTCTATCTTCCAACTGCCTGGTATAGCCAGTAGGTAATAAGGACAGGGTCACTAAGGCATCCATCCTTTCCCCTAGCTGGGTCTGCAACCAGCCCTCTCTCACCAGTCAATGACACGCCGCTCCAGTCTCCGGTTGACACGCTGCAGCTTCATGTACTTCTTTACCAGAGCATGGTCTGGGTAGAAGGCTGCATCTGCAGTGTTCATGTTGTAAATGACAGAGCTCATGCTACCCATGATGGTGGCGAAACCCATGACAGCCAGCAGGAAGTCACCCACCATGAAGAGGTACTCTTCCTCCCGGGCTGGCAGTGGCGTGTCACCCACAGTGGTCAGAATTAGAGTGGAGAAATAGAAGCTGTAGAGATACTGGCGCCGCAAGCGCTCAAAGCCAGGCTGCGCGGGATCTGGGTATACCCATGCATCCCGTCCGAACCCCAGGTACCTGGACAGGGCAAAGTATAAGCAACTATTCCAATGGATGACAACAAAGATGTAGAGCATCAATTTGGCGATGCGGAAAGCATTCGGGTAAGCTGTGCGGGTCTCCGTGCGATCAAATGCCTCAAAGAGGCGGGGTACACGGAGAAAGCGGTTTAGCCTGAGTGTGGGAATGTGAGGACCCAGCCGCACATAGGCCGCATCCGTGGGCACCAGTGAAGCCAGGTCCAATAGGAAGCTCCAGGTGCGGACATAGCGACTGGCGATCATACCTTTGTCCACCACCAGTATGCCTTGCTCTAGGAATCCTAGGTAGAAAGGAGGAGATGGGCGGGGTCAACTGTGGACAGGTCAGGAACAGGCCAGACATGAGGGCAAGATGGAAGCATGCATAGCCTTCTCCATGGTGTCTGGGGTGAGTCCTGGGACATTGTCAAACACGGAAACACGTGACAGTGCAGTCCTAGAGGTAGCTGCTTTCTTAACACGTTCTTTAAGGAAATGTGAGGAAAAGGTTAGCCCCAGAAACTCACTGACCTGTGTGGAAGCGCACCCCGATGTCTAGTAGGTATAGCAGGTCACTTGTGTAGTCCAGGACAAACCAGGCCACCAGGTAACTATGCTGCAAGTCAGGAAAGCAGGCTCTGCAGGACAGGTAGCAGAAGGGATTGGCTTAAAGGTACCTACTGTGTGTGAGGAGCCTGCTAGAACAGGTCTCTCAGTCTCTTCCTTGAGTCCTTCCAGGGAAGGTGCCTCCCCTTTAGGCCCTGCCCTCCCGGCCTGCCCTTCTCCTTGGCTTCTCTCTTTAGTACAGCTTAAGGTGCCCTCTTTTTGCACCCCTGCCAAACCTGCATACAACGATGATGAGGTTGTACATGACTGGGAAGACCATCGTGTTTAGCCACCAGTAGTAATAATCCCCAGAAGGGTCTAGGACAGGCAGCCTCTTCCTGTAGGGAGAAGAGACTCCTCTTGTTTGTCCACCAGACACTCAGTGCTTGAGCTGTGACCAGGACACCAAGAAAGAGGATGCCCCAGGCACAGGCAATTAGATCTCACCTGGCTTTGGATGGGGCTGAGGGGCTGGACTCTGTTGTCTTCACTTTGTTGTCTTTACTCATTGTTCTGTGACTTGGTCCCAAGCCTGTAGGAAATCCAGTGCTTCTCTGACTATGGTGGCTTGAGAAAGTGGGAGCTAGTGCCTGTCTTCCCAGAAGAGGCTGCTCCGGGCTCCAGCTACGTATTCTGTCTTTGAAGCTCTTAGCAACACGACTAGGGCTAGCAGGTATGGAGTGGGTGGAGGCAATGTAGGTACAGCACACTGCGCTGTCTCTCAGGGCTGAAGCTGGTTTACACCTGCCCAGCTAAACACCTTTAATGAGGTCCCTGGGGTGGTGGGAGGTGGATGCTTTGGAAGGAAGCTTCGCTTTCATTGTCGTCTTTTTTTTTTTTTTTTTGATTTCCCCTTAAACCCATGGTATCAAGATCAGGAGATCCAGCCTGCCTTCAATGTAGGTTTGAATTCTGTTTTACCTTATGTACCCTCTCCATTTGGGCCTAGTTATTGGTATAACAATTATGTTCCAAGTGGCTCATTCTTGTCAGGTGGTAAACTAGTCTCTAGGGACAAAGGGGTGCCTCTCACATCAGAGATGTTTTCATTAGCTACATCTTAATCTACTTACATATCACCTAATCTTCTGGGGTGTATGTGTGTCATATTATGATCCTTTGCCCTCAATCTTTTCCTATTACCTTCCATTCCCAATACCACCAGCCATTGGACATATTTCATGGACCCTCAACTTCCTCAACTTTTTCTGTGAACATTTCTTTTCATAATAGAACAAACAGATCTCCTATAATGTGCCTGTCAGTATCATGATCTTTTTCAGTCAAGAAGTCATCATTAAATTCCAGCTATGTGCCAGGCCAATATTGTGCTAAGTGAGTGGGACAATCCTACGGAAGCTCAGTCTTGTAGGAGGAATGTTCAGTGGGGTAGGATACATTTAGGTAAATGCACAAGGGCAATCCTTGCAGAGACAGGCAAGTACTCTGTTAGATGGGTATGTGGAGGGCTCTTATGGTAGTAGGAAGAGCTGTGCTCTGTAGGATAAGTTAGAATTAAGTCTAGAGATGGGAGAATGGACAGGTAAGGTGTTCAAAGTGTGCAACAGCAGAGGCATGGAAAATTGTGGTGACTGGGAGAATATCAATAGTTTCAAAATACTTAAAAATGTTATTAGTGTATGAGAAGTGTGTGTGTGTGTGTGTGTGTGTGTGTGTGGAGAGAGAGAGAGAGAGAGAGAGAGAGAGAGAGAGAGAGAGAGAGAGGCCAGTGGTGACACACACCTTTAATCCCAGCACATGTTGAGACAGGTGGGTCTTTGTGAATTCAAGACCAGCCGGATTTATAGACTGAATTCCAGGACAGCCAGGACTAGACAAGAAAACTCTGTCTCAACAAAACAAAACAGAAAGGAAAAAAGAGAGGCAGAGAAAGTGCATGGCCACAGTGACTATGGAGGTCAGAGTACAACTTTTGGAGTCAGTTGATGTATCTAGGGATCAAACTCCAGTGGTGAGCTGGTGTAGCGAGGGCTTTCACCTGCTGAGTCATCTTGCTGACCCCAAAATTTTCAAAAAGAGAGAGTGACAGGAAAGGGAGGTGGTGATGAGAATCAGGATGAACCGTGGACAGAGCCAGATCAGAGTTCTAACATCCACGAAATTAACTTTGATTTTTTTTTATAGGCAATGGGGTAATGTCAGATTTATATTTTTGCAGTTTCTTGAAAGAAATATCTAAGTCTCTAAGAAATTTTTTTCGAGATGCTTTTATCCATAGCTTTTGTAATGTTACCATTTCTTGGTAACATTTCTGTTTATTTCTTGGTCTCTTTTATAAGCTTCTTTGCCCATCCCTTCTAGGTTGGTGTTTCCTAGAACTCAGCTCTCACTCTTTCCATCTTCCATACACTTTCTGGCTGATCTTGGTCATTCAAAGAATTGCTTTGACATCTAGTAACTCATGAACTCCCTTGGGCTTCAGTCATTCACACAACTAACTGCACACTAGGTTCCGATTTGATACCCACAGCCATACTGTCTTAGCCACTGTTCTGATGCTGCGAAGAGACACCATGGCAACTAACCGCACACTAGATTCTGATTTGATACCCACAGCCACACTGTTCTAATGCTGCAAAGAGACACCATGAACATGGCAACTCTTATAAATGAAAACATTTAATTAGGGTTTGCTTACAGTTTCAGAAGCTTGGTCCATTTATCATCATGGCAGAGAGCATGGCAGTAGGCTTGACAGGCATGATGCTGGAGAAGTAGTTGAGAGCTACATCCTAATCCTAGGCAGATAGGGGAGGGCGGCATGGACTTTTGAAACCTCAAAGCCCACCCCTAGTGACACACTTTTCCCAACAAGGCCACACTTATTAATGTTTTTAATTTTTTCAAATAGTTCTACTCCCTGGTGACTAAACATTCAAATAGATGAGCCTATGGGGGGTGTCATTCTTTTTTTTTTTTATTGAGAAAAGGAAAAAAAACCAAGTTTCCACCTCCTCCTAGCCTCCCATTTCCCTCCCCCTCCTCCAAGGCTAGCTGGACTGTGACGGAAAAAGCATGGGATATAACTGGTCTCTCTGAACATGGGGGGTGTCATTCTTATTCAAGCCCCCACAGTCACTTTCGACCTATTGCATCCTTAGCTTCATTTTCCTCCACCTACTCTTTTTCTTCAACACCCATTTCTGTCCTTTCAGCAAAAAACATGGGGCCAGAATTTACTATTATGTAACGTGGGAAATATTTGCAAAAATGGCTCCAATTCTTTGATGTTTGTTGCTTATGACTGCCAGCTGATAGAACATAGAAAGAGTGATGGTGTGTGACATCTGAGGCTAGACCAGCAAAGATTTGGTTGGACCTCTGGGAATGCATATTGTCAGGATCCCCGCTCTTTCTGATCTTGTGTGAAACTCTGGAAGTCTGAGCTGAGTCAGCCTTTCAGTTGTCCCAGCCCAGGCATGGTGCACAGGACTAAGTGAAGAAGCCTTTGGGGCAGCAGTTCTCAACCTGTGGGTCAAGACCCCCTTAAGTCCTGCATATCAGATATTTATATCATGATTCACAACAGTAACAAAATTATAGTTATGAGGTAGCAACAAAATAATTTTATGGTTTGGGGTCACCACAACATGAGGAACTGTATTAAAGGGTCATTTAATTAATGCAGCATTAGGAAGGTTGAGAGTCATTGGAAGGGGGCAGGTAGCATGCCAATGGGGATATGCCCTTGAAGAGGATATTGAGACTCTGACGTTTTCCATTTGTCCCTTTACTTCCAGGATGCCATGAGGTGAGCCACCTCCTTTGCCACATACTAGTGCCATGACATCCTTCCTCACCACAGGCCCAAAGGCAACCAAGGGCAGAAATTTCTGAGCTAAGATAAACTTTTTTTCTTTTACCTTATTAATCCCAAGATTTGTCGCAGCCCTGGACAGCTGACTAGTACATCCAGTATAATAACTACTGCTACCACCATAACAACAATAAAGAAATATAGCTTGATAAATTCTTACAAACTGAGCTCACCCATCACAGCACTCAGATGAAGAGGCAGAACTGCTATAGGCCTTAGAGATCATTCTTCTCCTTTCTAGTCAATGCCATTCCAGTGGTAAATATACCTTCATTTCCAATAGCAATGTTGTTTTACATGTTTTTAATTTTTTTTCTTTCTCCATTCTTCGTGGTGTGTGTGTGTGTGTGTGTGTGTGTGTGTGCATGCACATGGTTGTATGTGAATGTGGAGGCCCCAGACTGATGAAAGGAATCATACTTGCTTGCTCTTCCACCTTATTCAATGAGACATGTTCTTTCCAACAGACTTAAGAGTTACCTTCAAAGCAGGGTACAGCTGGGCCACCAGACCCACCGGTGTTTCTGTAGGTTCTGGGGAATCTGAACTTTGTTCCTCACTCTTGCTCAGCCAGAACTTCAACCGCAGTGGTGTTTCTCCAGTCCCCTTTATTGTTTTAAAATTTATATAGGATATAAATATTTACGCCTCTCTCCTTTTATAGTCGTCCAGTCTCTAACCCTTCTGATGTCCACATGCTCCCTTCTCTACAGTCTTACTATCCTATTTTGGCCTTGCTCTTGAAAGACCTTCTGCAAAGGTGCCCTGTTAACTTGACCTTGTATAAAATTGTATCTCTCTATTGTTCCAAGAATACAATATAGACTAACATAGCTTACTAGTTCTGCAGTACTTTCTATGTCCATTTTGTCCTCATCTGATCTTTGCTTTGCATGTTTCCAGGCTCCAGACACACTGAACTAGTTGCAGTTCTCAGTGTCTTGAGCATTCTGCCTTGCCTTAGGTGGAAATTTCCATTTTTCATCTTTTTGAATATTTTTTACTGTGAACCTGTTTTCGACTTACAGAAAAGTGGCAAAAATAAAATTGTAAATTCCTTACCCATGTTTCTGTAATCCATCATTTTATGTAACTATTTTATAGAACAATGATCACAATTAGGTAACAATAATATAAGTCAACAGACTTTATCAGACTCTATCTTAGCGCTTTTCACTCTTGTTTCAGCCAGCATCTCCTCTTGGAAGCTATCCTCAGCTCCTTCATCTTCTGTGCCCAGATATCACGCTAAGTGCTGCTTCTCCTTTTACAGCCCTGATATTGCGTTCTAATTGTTGGAGAGACCGGTTCTAATGGATCAGGAACCCAGGCTGTCGTGTAGGAATTTATTCGGCGTTCTACGGGGTCATGGAAGCTTTGGGAAGGCCAGGAAGAGGCGGTCCCCGCGGGTAGGAAGGAAGAATCCTAGCGGCGTGCACAAACCTGGCGAAAATAAGCTAACTCGGTGGCAGTCAGCACAGCCTAGATGCCTTCTCCACAGGCCCTGCCCACAGACCGGCCCTTGGCGCAGACTTCAGAAGAAGCCCCGCCCACTTGACGCTGGAGCACCGCCCAGGACCTATGGTCCCGCCCCCCGCCCTGGCCCTCGCCTCCGCCCCCTGTGGGGTGCTATCCAAGGCCAGGTCGTTCCCTGTCCCGAGGCTTGTCCCTCCCAAGGAACAAGTTCTGCCCTCCGGTGCCAAGATTTCTCCTCAGGCCCCGCCCCTGCCCGCAGGCCACCGCCTCCTCTCAGGTCGGCCCCTATGACAAGCCGGAATCCTCAGGGGGCGGAGCCTGAGGCGGGAAAAGGCGGGGCTTGCGGGTGTGGAAGCGCTTCTTCCTCGGAACGCGGACTGCGACCCCGCCCCTGCGCTCGGCCGTTGCCGGGAAACGAGCGTCGACGCTCTAGCGGGGGCCTGGGCGGGCCAATGAGCTGGCACGCCGCTGCCCAGCCATGCGTCGCTGGGCGGTTGCGTGAGGTGCGCAGGGGCGCGGGCTGCGTGTGGCGCGGGGCGGGGCGCGGCTGGTGCGCCTGAGGAGCGATGGCGGCGGCCTGAACTCACCTAGCCCGGCCGCCGACAGGCCGGGGCAGGGCGGCGTGGTGCAAGCGAGAGCGACGCGTGGGCCGCGGCGCGCGCACAGGCGCAAGGTGCCGAGGGGTTGGGAATGACGGCACCGGGCTGGGGAATTGCTGGCCTGAGGGACGGGGTGAGGGGTTGGCAGGTGGTGAGGGGCTGCTGCGAGCGGCTGAGGTAGGGGCGGGGGACAACCTGGGCGCTGTGGACCGGGAAGCCAGGCGGAGGAGATCCTGGGATGCTTTGTGAAGGGCCAGGCTGGGGCAACTCATGGACCCCGTCTGCAAAGGGTGTGGGTTCGCTGAGCTTGGGAAGGTGAGGGACGTCCTGGGACGAGAGTTGAGGGGGTAAGGCCTGTGCGAGGATGAGGAGCGTTAAAGGCCAAGGCGGGAACTTGCGGGGGCTGGCTGTGTCTCGATGGAGGAGTAGAAGGCAGAGCAAAAGAGGAAAGAGGGGCCGAGGGTTGTAAGACTTGGCTAAGAGATGAGGTTGGTTGCGGGGCCTTCTCGGATGTCCAGTCCTGTCCAGGGACAGCACTAGTTTTAGAGCAAGGAAGGACAGTACAGGTGCATTTGTTGTGCACATGGCTGCCCTGTGAGTGGGGGAAACCAACACAAAACAGCATCAAGAGCAATAATAGCTATGGTAATGAAAATGTTTGAGTTTTAGTCCTCCACAGAATAATAACTGAAGCACAGTTTCCTCAGGTGCCACTTTCATAAGCAGACTTTAAGTAAGATGAGACCCTCACGAAGTTTTTTTGGGAGGGGTGGAGAGATAGAACTGCTTGTATTATTTTCTCTGCCTATTTCTCGACTCCCTTACTCCATTCCTCTTTACCCGTGGTTGTCATCTATATTGGACACAGTTGCTAATTCTAAGTCACATGGCTTGTCACCTGCAGTTAGGTTTACTCTCCTCAGGAGTTTGAAAAGCAAAAACAAGACATTGCTTTGTGGAGGTAAATTTTGCACAATAAACTGTTCTTCCTTTAAACTGATAAGCTTTGACGTACGTGCACACTTGTAAACCAAGATGCCAAATACTTGTATCACTCTGAAAAGTTTCCTCTATTCGTTCACAGGTCATCCCTCCCTCTATACCCTGTAACCGAGTTCATTTTATTTGAATCTAATAAGCCCATCTCCTTACAACCCACACAGACATGAAGTTTGCAAAGCTGGACTCACTCTGTGAGTGATAATGGCCATTTTCCCATCACTGGGTCTTCTCTACTGACAGTCGGCGAGGTAGCTGAGGCACTGTGAGCCTCCTTAACCATCGTTTCCTATGAAGATCATCCCTTGAGAATTAGAATATCAGCTTCAGAGCTAGTTACTTTAAACTGTGATATAGATATATTTTCTTCTTTCTGGAGGCCAGAGAGTCCTTCTTCACAATGATAAATCTGTTGGCCACTTGCCCAGACTATCAGAACTTATAGGACCTACAAGTATACCAGGCTGGTGAATAATGGTCCTTCAACACTGAGCCATCCAGTTCCTGGCCGTGCACATCTATATGAGATCGGAAGAAAGAACTGGGGGTGCAGCTCAGTGGGAGAGTGCCCTACTGTGTTCAAGGCCCGAGTTTGATCCCCAGTACTGCTAAGGGGGTGGGGTTACCTTATTCCAAGGTTATTGTTCTTACTCTTTTGGTGTTAAGGTACTCTTTGCTCTTCACCGAAGAAATAAATATTGTTAAAGTAGATGTTAAATTTAAAGAAAATCATGAAAATAAGAAGTGACCACCATACATTTTTTTTCCCCCTCGAGACAGGGTTTCCCTGTTTAACAACAGTCCTAGCTGTCCTGGAACTAGCTCTTGTAGACCAGCCTGGCCTCGAACTCATAGGGATTCACCTGCCTCTGCTTCTCAAGTGCTGGGATTAAAGGCCTGCACCACCACAGCCTGGCTGACCACCATATTTTTAATTAAAAATATTTCACAGGTTTATGAAATCCTGATGTTTGGAATGATAGTGGTGTATGTGTGTTGTTTTAGGTGGAAGAAATATGTACTTAGTTATTTTATGGAACTTCAGGTATCTGAATAGCATTCATGCTTTCATATTAAATAATAACTCATTTTAAAATTAAAGAGTTTCATTCTTTACGTAGCAGCCTCAAAATTTCCTGAAATTATATTGATACCTGGTGAAATAGAAAAAGGGATTTTATTTCAGAGATGAGTCAGGTTCAGCAACTAGAGGTCACACAGGATAGTGACAAGACACTCAGAGTTTGGCGTCTTCATAGTGCTAGTTACTTGAGGAAGGAAGGTTTGTAAGAGAAAGGAAAGGTGATGGAAAGGACATGACATAGTTGTTGAAAAAATTGTGATGAAATTGAGGACTTCATACTGGCAAGAAGTATAGCTTTATGATTTGTAATTGTCTACTTGCAAAAGAGATTAAGGGGACTGAGAGTGGTCATAGGGACAAGGGCTTTAATATCGTGATAATGACACGGAATAGGCATGTATATTATCTGGTGCATATTCATAATCACATGTTAAATAATTCCTTTTTCTTTTCCTTCCCTCCCTCCTTTCCTTCTTTCCTTCCTTTCTTTTTTTTTTTGGAGACAGGGTTTCACTATGTAGCCTTGGCTGGCATGTTAGAGCATTCTTAGGATTTGTCTAAATTCTCGATTGTGCTAGAGAAAGCACAGAATCTGGAAAGCTTTTTGTTCGATATACTAAACTCTTGGTTGCCACAGTAACGCATCGATTAAAATGGGGTTTGACTTGTGATATGTAGAGGATCGTGGTAGGTCTGCGGGGACGAGACGTGGATGTGGGTGCTGTACTGATAGAAACGTTTTGTGGTGTGTATGTAGCCATTTTCCCATATCGTTCATATGCCAGCCACTCTTACTAGGACTTGGAAAACAAATTCATTCATTTATTCATTCAGTAAATTCTTGTTGGGAACATAAGGTAACAATAGAAATAAGTTGTTGAAGTTGCATAGGACTTTCATAGAGTTGCACAGAGCTCTTATTTTGGTTTGGAGAGAGAATGACAGTTTTAGTTTAGAGGGAGAATATGGAAATATAAAGAATATATCACAGTGATGTGATTACTTCTCTGTCTCAGTCTCTTCCTGTGTTCTGTATACATATCCATGTATGTATATTTATCCACAGATATCTTTGAATTAACATGCCTGGAACAGAACTTAAGAGTTTTTGCCCTGACCCGTTTTTGCATCCATGTGTCTTGTATCAATCCAGAGGATGGCTTTGGTGTCATCTTCTTTCTGCTCCTTCTCCTCCTAAATTTAGTCACTAAGATGGTAATATACTTTCCCCTCCGTTATCTCTATTGCCACATCTTCACCAACCTTAGCCTTAAAGCTTTAAAAGTTGGTCTTTTCTTGCCCATTCCTAGAACGATCTTTCTAAAAATACAAATGCAAGCACGGAACTACACTGCTTTAAAACTTTGGCTCTTTGTAGCATGTAGGACAACATCCAAATTTCTTAATATGACCTTGGCTCACCTCTTCATGCCTTGTCTGTTGCCACTCCCTTGTGTTCTAGCTTGAATAAATTGTTCACAGTTCTCTAACAAACATGTTGCTTCTTTAGACTTGAAATCTTTGAAAAGCTGCTTCCTCTTCTAGGAACATCTTTTCTTTGCCTAGTGAACTTTTCTTACCCTTTAGGATCAATTTCACCCAGTCTTTGACATTCTCTTTGTCACCTTCAAACAACAGGGTTAGAGATAACTGTGTGACATTGAGGAACCACTGTTGTAAAGGCAGTTACTGTGTGCTATGAGTTCACTTTGTGCCTATGGGAATCCACTCAGATGAAGAGATGCCTGCAAGAGGCCCAGGTAGTATTGGGGAGGTGGTTCATATCCTGGTAGTCCATTTGTCTGAGACATGTAAAAGCGGGGAGGGTACATGTGAGTTGAGCTCCAGATAGGCTATTAGGTGCCCCCACCCCACTGTATTTCTACAGGTTTAATCAGGTCTTTCCACTTTTAGTGTTTGGGGTAACAGCCTTATCCCCCTTCCTTAGGATGAGGTCTGTTCTTGGAAGGTCATTTGGTCTCCTTGATTGGTAAAGTCCCTTCCTGCTTCTTTCTCTTTGCCTCTCCCAGGGCAAAGGTTATTAATGGAGGCTGAGGTTGAGCCTCTTCCTGTCCCTGCTTTTCTGAGGTTGGCTGACACCTTTTGCTGTGTAGGCCTATAAAGCTGTATTGTGTTTTGGACCCTGAGGAGAGTGGCTGACACTGGCCATGTGTAGGTTGGAGAAATCAACTGCTTCTTTCTTGTTTGTCTTATGATTGAAACTGCAGATAAATGGGGGGAGGGGGATCTATCTTTTCTTTGGACTTTGCTGTGGGACAAAGGGTGTCATAACTATATGGCAATTCTGCCTTTATCTTGTCTTGAATTTTGCTTGGAGTTTAAATAGGTGGCAGGAATACCAAGGCCTTTTGTATTTTTAAGTATTTAAGCAAAGCCTAGATTAGTGTTCAGTTTTGATTTCTGAGATGCATATTCCAAGTGGTTATTTTTCAGGAGCTACAAGAGGTAATAAGAAAAGGCTAAAGCGGGGGGGGGGGGGTCATTCTTACATCTGTAGATGGGGGAGGAGTGGGAGGCTGGGAGGAGGCGGAAATTTTTTTTCTCATTTAAATAGGAGGAAGGAATACCAAGGCCTTTTGTATTTTTAAGTATTTAAGCAAAGCCTAGATTAGTGTTCAGTTTTGATTTCTGAGATGCATATTCCAAGTGGTTATTTTTCAGGAGCTACAAGAGGTAATAAGAAAAGGCTAAAGCGGGGGGGGGGGGTCATTCTTACATCTGTAGATGCTTTGTGGTAGTTAAGCAGGGGAGCAAGAGAGGGCATCCCAGATATATTACAAGATAGGAGTTTTTTAGATTTTCAGAACCTGGAGAAGATTTATTTTGGACATATTATTTTGCTGGGTTTACTGAGGCTTGTGAGAGACACACATTAGGGCAGATTAGATCTCTTATCTCAGGGATGGGAACACCCTGGTCAAACAGGATCAGAAAGGAAAAGAGCAAAGAAACAGCTTACAGAATATGTAGTTTATGCCCAGAGTGCTGTTCTCTAACTTAATTCTTAAAAAGAATACTTATTTTCTTAGGAAATTTTTGATAAGGAAAGAAGCTCAGATTTGTGGTTTAAGATCACATAACTGGAACAGGGTGCATTGAGATTCAGACTTTTGTTTGAGGAATTTCAGAGCTCATGCCATACCTACTATTTGTGTTATTCTTTTCTGAGCATAAGGTTCTATTTGTTTTCAGTCCTCAAATGAGATATGTTGTAGAGAGTACTCTGTAAACAGTGATATTCTTGTATCAGTCAAGCTCCTTGGCAGGTGGCAGGTGGCAGATGGCTCAGGCTGGGTTTCACAAGAGTTTAATTAATAATGGGACTATATTTACAAAGGTATAGGCAGTGATTAAAGAAACCAACATGAAATGTTAGTAGCTTTTAGAGGGAAGAATTTCTATTGTTTAACTCTGGGCTTTGCATTTCTTAGCTTGTATCTTCCTGGGACCTCAAATCTTGGGACTATAAATACTTTTTCCAGTGCATCCTTTGTGGTCATAGCTGCTAGTGTGTGTGCGTGTTTGATGATTTATAGGAAGCTGTTTATGAAATAGTAAAGCATCCACTCTGGCTTCTCTGCTGTCTCACTCCTTTTCCCTGACTGTTAGTCTCCGGAGTGAAGGGGGACTAGGGGGTAAGGCTGTAGATACTTCCCCTTGATTTTGCTCTCATCCTGTGCTAGTTTTCCTTCCTTCTTGAAAAGGTGGTATATGCCTTTCTTTCTCAGATATCTTATTCCTTGTTTTTGTCTGTTATTCCTAACTTATTTATTCATTATATCAACTTTTCTTTCTTCAGACTTGTTTTCTCAGTTGACAAAAAAGACTTGAAGCTTCCTACTCAAAACCCAAACAAAAGCCCCCCCCCCCATTTTTGACACAAATTCTTCTTCTGCACACACTGTACACAGGCTGGCCTGAAACTGTGATTTCCCCCTGTTCCGGCCTCCCAGGTCCTAGAGTACAGGCCTGGGCCAGCACTCGGGTCAGAACCATATGAACTCTTGACCCCCCCCCTTTTTTTTTAATAACACAAACTGCCCTATATTTTTTTTCTATGTCACTGAAATTTGTTAAAATACATCATATATTTCTCTGGTTCTCAGTTGTTCTTGAATTTTTTTTTATAAGATTATCTAAAAAAAAAACCCTCAATAAAACCAGCGAACTGTTTTCTATCTTCATTCTACTTCTTTCTATGGGACGTTAGGCAATCTCCCTCCAGTCTCTTGAAACAAACATTCTTGATTTCTATTTTGCTATATTTTGAATGTCTCCTTTAATTTCTGACTACTTTTACTGTTTTTGGTGTCTTGTATGGTGTGTGCCTGTTTTTTTTTTTGTTTTGCTTTTTTTTTTTTGTTTTTTTTTTTTGAGGTGGGAGGGGCGCAGTATCTCTCTTTGTACTCCTTAGCTTGTCTGAAGTTCTCCATGTAAGTCCAGGCTGGCTTTGAATTCATATACCTTTACCTCCTGAGTGCTGGGATTAAAGGCATACATGCACCATGCCTGGCATTTTTGTTGTTTTTTCTTTTCTTTTCTTTTGAGAAATTATCTTGTTATATAACTCAGGCTGGTCTCAAACTGACTATCTTTGTACCTCAGCTTCTCAAGTGCTGGGATTATAGACATTAGCACATCTGGCTAAATCTTACCAAATTCTCTGTGTGTCTTAGGGTTTCTGTTGCTGTGAAGACACCATGACTATGGCAACTCTTGTAAAGGAAAATGTTTAATTGGGGCTGGCTTACAGGTTTAGAGGCATGGCTTGCAGGTAGACATGGTACTGGAGAAGGAGCTGAGAGTTCTACATCTGGATCAACAGGCAGCAGGAAGAGTGAGAGACACTGGACCTGACTTGAACATTTGAAACTTCAAATCCCACTCCCAGTGACATACTTCCTCCGATAAATCCACACCTCATAATAGTGCCATTTCCTATGAGCCTGTGGAGGCCATTTTTATTCAAACCACCACACTTGGCTTCCCTAAGTCCTG
>NW_004949171.1:1460559-1469794 GCF_000317375.1 Microtus ochrogaster | reverse complement strand
CTGCTATGAACATAGTTGAACAAATGCTTTTGTAGTATGCTAGGGCATCTCTTGGGTGTATTCCCAGGAGTGGTATTGCTGGGTCCAGGGGTAGGTTGATCCCGAATTTCCTGAGAAACCGCCACACTGATTTCCAAAGTGGTTTGCAAATATTTCTATGTATTTTGTACACCCAACCTTATTTTTGTCTTACCTGTGTTTATAGTGCTTACTTAGCAGAGTGCCCAGTACTTTATTAGTACCATTATACCTTGAATTAATCAGTTGAATGTACCTTCCCTGATCTTTAGGACTGGCTTTCCCTTT
This sequence comes from Microtus ochrogaster, assembly GCF_000317375.1. Lineage (NCBI taxonomy): Eukaryota > Metazoa > Chordata > Mammalia > Rodentia > Cricetidae > Microtus > Microtus ochrogaster. Next base: position 1,469,488 of record NW_004949171.1, on the reverse strand, counting down.
ATAAGATCTCGTCTATAAAAGGTGTCCTTCGGCACAGTTGCCACCTTCCTTTAGTTGTGATGAGGTGACTGAGTGAAATAGATGAAAGGAGGTGTTGGTTAGTGTAACCTTAGGTCAGAGTATGGGACTGCTATTATATTTCTGGGTTCTTTAAGTTCCTTTTGAGTCTAAAGAGGAAACATGACTGAACCACATAGTTCCTCTGAAGAGTTTTTACTCATTAGAGACAATACTGATGAAAAGGTGTTAGGTGATAGAGAGGGAGCTGTGGGCTAGTAGCTAGTTTGGTGCATGTTATTTGTCCATTAATTGAGCAGATATTTATTCAAACATTGAACAGATAGATACTATTCTAGACACTGAGGTTAAAAAAGTAATTAAGGACTGGGTGGTGGTGGTGCATACCTTTTATCCCAGCACTTGGGAGTCAGACAGGCAGATCTCTGTAAGTTCGAGGCCAGCCTGGGAGAGCTAGTTTCAGGACAGGCGCCAAAGCTACAGAGAAGCCCTGTTTTGAGAAGAAAAAAAAAAGTAAGATAGGCAAATCCTGCCTTCAAAGAACTGATTTCTTCATGGAGAAGATAAGAAGATAGGTAAGATAGATAGTTTTCAGATCATAGAATCTATTAAGAAGGGATTAAGAAGCTAGAAAATGAAGGTAGGAAGATAAACTATTTGTAAAATTGTTAAGTAAGGTGGACTTTTCTAAGAAGATGCATTTAAGTGGAACTGTGGGAGTAAGGGGAAGAGTGCAGAACATTCTAGGCTCAGGGAATAGGAAATAAGATCTGTGACCAAACTATGAGTGAGGAGGAGACTGACAGATTACGTTGTCTAGGCTTCTGTAGGTTAGGGTTAGGGCGATTACTAGTGTGATAGGAAGTCCCTGGCTGTCCAGTAGAGGAGAGATGGAGTAAAATCTAGGTTTTACAACTTATGCTTGCCGAATGGAGACTAAACTCTTAGGAGGGCAATTTAAGCCAGGCATAGTGGCGTGTATCCCTTAATCACAGAATTGGCAAAGGTGAGGCCGTGAGGCAAGAGGATGATGAATTTGAGGACAGCCTGGGTTACATAGTGAGTTCAAAGCTAGCCTGTTCAATATATGAGAGCCTGAACCAAAACTGAACTATAATCTATTGTAATAGTGAGACATGATTTTAATTTTCTTTTTTTCATCCGTTATTTTCTTTGTGAGACAAAGTCATAACTTTGTAGCCTCAGCTTGTCTTGAACTTTATGTAGCCCAAGCTAGCTTTGAACTCATAATCTTCTGAAATGACAAGATTTGTTGTAGAATTAGATATTGGAAGGGAAAGGATAAAAAGGACCATGTCCGGACTTTTGATCTGAGCATGTAGATGAGCATTGGTGACATTTACTGAGATAGAAAAGGCTGAGGAAGCTACAGGTTTGGTGGTAGAAATTATGTGTTCTATTTTGGGCATGTAAATTTCATGTGCTGACTGTGTGGATCTGAGTTCCTTTTGTTGTTGTTGTGTTTTGTTTTGTTTGAGACAGGATTTTCTGAGTAGCCCTTGCTGTCCTGGAACTTGCTCTGTAGACCAGCTGTAGTCTCAGACTCACAGAGGTCTGCCAGCCTCTGCTTTTCCATGCTCTCAGATTAAAAGTATACACTGCCACCAGCTATGTGGAATTTTCAGTGGAAAGCTGCTGAGTTATTCTTCCAGGGAAGCTGAGAGTGGTGGGCTCCTATTTATCCTTTTCATCTTCTCCCTTTGAATTAGGTTTGCAGCTCTGGACTGGGCAGTGAACTCTGGGCTTGCTATTCCAGTTTGGTGTAATCTGTGGCTCCATGGCCAGCTACTGGCTCCTACAGACCGGATGAAGCAGATTGGAGACAAAAGTGGAGAAAGCCTCCAGCTGGTACCGTCTCAAAGTATAGTCCTCAGGCTGCTGGCCCTGTCCAGCCTGCCTCATGGAGAAGATGAATTGGCTGAGCAGGCTGGCCTCCCGGGTCCCTGGGCACCATGTACCTCAAGGGGCCAGTCTGCAGACCCCTGTCGTGGCTGACCCTGAGACATGCCTCATGGTCTTCAAGAATCACTGGTCTCAGGTAGGAGACTCCATGACAAAATACCTAGTCTGTTACTCACCCTAGTAGTCGTAACCTTCAGAGTTCTGTGTTCTTATCACCCCATTTTTTCTTCTTTTCTGTCCTTTGCCTTAGGTGGTGCGAATCCTGGAGCGGCAAGGCCCTCGGGCAGCTGCTGGAGGCACAGCTGATGATCTCAGTGCTGTGCGAAACCACACGTACCAAATGCTAACATTGCTGGCAGAGGATCGAGCAATCCCTTCAGCCCCTTCAGGCCCTGGGCCCCTGCTAGAGTTTGCTCTGCGTGAAGATCTGCTGAGCCGAGTGTTGACATGGCAGCTGCAATGGGATGAGTTTGGGGATGGAGTTGAGGAACGGCGGGCTGAGCAGCTGAAACTATTTGAGATGCTTGTGAGCGAAGCTCGCCAGCCTTTGTTGCGGCATGGGCCAGTTCGTGAGGCTCTGCTTGCCCTGCTGGATGCCTGTGGTCGTCCTGTGCCCAGTAGCCCAGCACTGGATGAAGGCCTGGTGCTACTTCTCAGTCAACTGTGTGTGTGTGTTGCTCGGGAGCCTTCATTGCTCGAGTTTTTCTTGCAGCCACCTCCTGAGCCTGGAGCTGCTCCACGTCTTCTCCTCTTTTCTCGCCTTGTCCCATTTGTCCATCGAGAAGGCACCCTGGGTCAGCAGGCCCGTGATGCTCTACTTCTGCTCATGGCTCTCTCAGATGGGAGCCCCACTGTGGGCCGCTACATCGCAGATCACTCTTATTTCTGTCCGGTTAGCAAACCCTAGGATGGGGAGTAGGGTGTGGCATGTATGTGGACATTGAACATCATCTTCCTATCCAGGAGATATGGAAAGGCTAGGTGTCAGGAAGAGAGAGAGACCTTTATTTCAGATTTGAAAGCAACTCCTTGGAGTTGGAATGGGGGTGAAACATGATCATAACTAGATAGCAGGTGTTGTAGGTGAGGGCCTGACACATGGCAACTTGCTATCAGCATTGGTAGTGTTTTTTAACCTGTATTCCCTTCAAATCTTATGACTAGTTAGTTCCCAAAGCCGTTACATTATCTGAATCTTTGGTAATCTTTCTTAGGTGCTGGCCACAGGGCTGAGTGCCCTATACTCCTCACTGCCCCGAAAAATTGAAGTTCCAGGGGATGATTGGCACTGCTTGCGACGGGAAGACTGGATAGGAGTGCCAGCGCTTGCACTCTTCATGAGTTCCCTAGAGTTCTGCAATGCAGTCATTCAGGTAGGACCTTTGGTGCTTCTGGGAAGTTGGGGTAAGCGGGTCCGTTTCCTGGGGTTAGGATGTCTATCTTTACTATATTACTCTGCTCTCTTCCAGGCAGTAGACTCTTCATAATCCCCCCTTTCCCCTCTTGTTCTGTCTAGGTAGCTCACCCCCTGGTGCAGAAGCAGCTGGTTGATTATATCCATAATGGTTTCCTGGTGCCTGTCATGGGCCCTGCCCTGCACAAGGTAAGGATGATAGGTGAGGCAGAGGAGGACCTGGACTGCTGTGTGACTAACCAGTGAAATGAGTAGTATGGGAGGTGTTGGATAGCGTTTTCCTCCTCTTTTCCCTTTCTGATACTTCTTGTTCCCTAGAACCCAGGGAGTATGAGCCATGTATGTGCAGGGAAACCTAAGTCTCCAAGCTTTGCCTCCCCTTCATCCAGACCTCTGTGGAGGAGATGATTGCCAGTACCGCCTACCTGGAACTTTTCCTGCGGAGCATCTCTGAGCCTGCCTTGCTCCGTACCTTCCTGCGATTCCTGTTGTTACACCGGCATGACACCCACACCATCCTTGACACCCTTGTTGCCCGTATTGGCAGCAACTCCCGGGTATGGCTCTTAAACTCTGTCCTGGCTTACTACCTGGGTGAGCCATCTTTCTCTGATTTCTGTTGTCAAAAGGTTTCTGCTCTTTTTTTTGAGTTTTGACTCTGGTATTCACTTTAGCATGGCAGTTTGTCGCACTAAACTTTAGCCATTTTGAGTAAAGAATTTAATTTGTTTCCCTGTTTTTATACTATGTTCATCTACAGCACAGTCATCTATTATGGGCAGAGGCTTTGCCGTGGTGCAGTGATTGTTGTGTATTGCTCCATAGTTCCTTTAAGCTGTTTATACTCTCTCAGTTGCTGTGGGTGATAGAAGAGTGCTTTGAGTTTTGTGTCTGTACTAATAAATGGTTCAGCTTTTCCTTGTTGGCCTGCCTTCTCTTTTCTTTGGATTCACTGCATTTGAACTGTAGTTAGGGCACATATCCATCCACCTGCCCACTTAGATTCCTTCTACCTGCACAAGTTTATTGATAATGACATCTTGTTGGGTCACTAGGTGTTAGGAACACAATGCTAGTCACTGCTGCTGCTGTCTTAGAGCTCATTTTATGGAGAGTATAAATATCAAATTAAGTTACTAAAATAGTTGAAAATTGAGGTTACTATTTGTGCAAAAAAAAGTTTAGTAAAAAATGGATTGGCCAGGGAAGACATTTCAGAGGATGTCATGTTATGCCTAAGATAATGGAGTCAGCTATTGAATATTAAGTAAGGAGAGCAGTTTAGGCAGAGGGAACAGCATGCACAGGGAATGAATATTGTGACTAGAGATGGAATGAGCTAGAGGGAGAAGGCAGTGAGAGTGGAGAAGATTCCAGTCATGCATTTTAGAGAGAGGAGAGAAGAGAAGAGGTGGGTATGTTTCTGATATGAGATGCTTAATTTTATAAAGATAAACTTTTATTCTTATCTTAAAGATAGAGCATGCCATGGTATTAGCTCTGTCTGACCTCCTGGATTGCTTTGACAGTTAATTTCCTTCTTGAGATTTATTTCCATTCTTCTTGTGTTTATCTGCCATTCTTTCATCCTAATCTTAACCTTTTTGGTTTTCTTTCATTGTTTTTAGTCTCTAGCATTTCTGTTAATCTTCAAGGTTTTTTTTTTTATGAACTTTTCATGTTCTTGGGTTTCTACTTCTTAGTTTCTGGTTCTTAGAGGAACCAGTTTTCTTCTGATTTAAGGATACCCATGTTAAATATATAAATGCTTTGATTTCTACTTTCCAGTCCTTTTTAGGTAGTTAGCTTGGCTTTTGTGCCTTTAAGTGAGTCACTTTGGCTAACTTGTCTGTGAGCCTGACAAGTTATCTGGGTTAGTTACTAGTTGCTATCAAAACAAATTACCACAAATTTAGTGATTTAAAACATTTTATTATCTTTTAGTTCTGGAGTACATATTTGGACTGTTCTTGCTGTCTGTTGAAGTCCATCCCCAATTTGACTACTTCTTCCATCTTTTGAGCCAACAATGATGGGTCACATCCCTGCTATATTTTGAGCCCCCCTATCAATTTTTCTTTTCTTTACAATTTTTTCTTATACAGTCCTGGGAGCCAAACCCAGGGCTTTGTGTGTGCAAAGGCAAGCACACTATCACTGAGCTGCTTTCCCAGGCCTTCTTTTTCTTTTATCTTTGAGACAGTCTCACTGTGTATTTTAGGTTATGATGCTGTATATTATACCCAGGACCTCATGCATACTAAATAAGTACTCTATCACTGAGCCACACTGTAAGGCCCACAAAGTCCATAATTTTCATCACATCTGTAAAGTCTCTTCTGGTCTGCCAAGTAAAATGTTTATAGGTTCAGGCAGGAGCTCTTTGAAGACCTATTTTCCTGCTCACCCACCATTCTTGAGCGAGTCTGAGATCTCATTGCTGGCTGAAGTGGTCATTAGGACATCCATGTTACCCCAAATGTGAACTTTCTCTTAATATCGATCCACTTAGTTCTCTCACAGCTACCCAACAAGCAGTGCCCAGACTATACAAGACCAAGATGTCTGACGTACTTGCTTGTAAGAAAAGTATAAAATGCTGTAGGGATTCAGAGCAGTGAGGTTAGCTTACTGTACGTGTTATTTTTGTCTAGGTAGAAATGAGTAAGGTTTCTTTTCTAAAACAAAAGGTTTGTCTGCTCTTGGCCTTCTCACTTACTTTTTCTTTTTCCTGTCAGTGGCCCTGAGCTTCTCTTTATCCCACCTCCTCAGAGACACTGGGGTTGGAGAGGTGACTCAGACTCCACCTACTTCCCAGTTGGGATTCTTCCAGGTTCCCTCTGATTCCTTATTGTCAGCCATTCAATTACTATGTGACTACAGTCTCTTCTGACAGGTGTTTACTTGACTGTAATATTGCTGTAGTTTCCTGTGAATTATTTGCTTTGGTATAGTGTTTCTTAGTGTCTGTTTTCTTGGGGTCTCTTTGGAACATTGATGGAATCAGTATGTTGACAGTCCAGTTATGTATAGGGTCTGTAGAACTCTAGTGGATCTGACACTAGTAGAGTCTTGTGCACAAAGATTATGTGTTTATCTGGTTAATACATAACATACTGTGTATGTGCTAGACTTTGGTACATAGGCTGTTCTTGGAGTGATTGGTTAGGCCTGGGGTTGGGGGAATGAGAGTTCCCATTGGTGAATACTTTGGAGGATAGACAGCTTTTATGGTGACTCCCTCCCTCCCCTTCCCCCTCAGCTCTGCATGGTCTCTCTGAGTCTCTTCAGGACCCTTCTGAACCTCAGCTGTGAGGATGTTCTGCTGCAGCTGGTTCTCAGGTACCTGTGGGGGCAGGGCTGAGGGATGGCTGACCCTCAGGGCCTAGTTTTGTTGGGGTGATGGGGCTGTATTGGGATTGCTTATGAGGGTCCTCCTGAGCCTAGTTTAGCAATGTAGTTCACTTGGCCTGCTTTTAGGTGCTGTCTTTCCTGATGATGCTATATTCTCTTTCTGCTATCTCCCAGGTATCTTGTCCCATGTAACCATGTGATGCTGAGCCAGAAGCCAGCTGTGCGTGACGTGGATCTTTATGGACGAGCAGCTGACAAGTTTCTCTCCCTAATCCCTCGCTGTTGTCGGCACCATGCCCCTAGCCCACCTCGTCCAGAGCATGCCTCATGGGCACGAGGTGGGCCTAGCAGAGAGGCAGGGAGAAGGGAGGACATCACGGGTATGGCCTGGGTTCTGTGGGAGCCTAGAGAGAAAGCAGGGGTATGGTGAGGGGAGGACGGTGACAGTGAGAGGAATTCCATTTCTGGGGAGATTGATGAGTGGTCTTGCAGAGATGATCTTTAACCTTCCCAGATAAATTACTTCTGGAAAGGTCTAGTCTGCCTCTCTCCTTTATTTCCATCATGTGTTCTGTTTGGGTGGGTTCTTTTGTTTGATTTTTGTTTATTGTTTTTTTTTTTTTTTGAGACAGGGTTTCTCTGTGTTACAGCTCTGGCTGTCTTAGAACTTAATCTGTAGACCAGGCAGGCCTCAAACTCGTAGAGATCTACCTACTTCTGCCTTCCCAGGAGTGCTGGGATAAAAAGGCGTGTTCCACCACCACCTGGCTATGTTTACATTTTTTTTTTCATTGATGGAGGCGGTGAGGGGTGATCGATTAGGGTGAATTAGTCTGGGGACTGGAGAATTAGCTATCAAAATAGTTCCATTTCTGCTTCCTCACTATCTTCTCCTTTAGCCTCTATATCTCTTGTTCACTCCTCTTGATGTATCTCCTTGATTTTGCTTATGTTTTCTTCCCTGTAAAGGCCCTGGAAGCCCAAGTGTCGATTCTTCTTCAGTGGTAACAGTGCCTCGGCCCTCCACACCATCCCGTCTGGCTTTGTTTCTTCGGCAGCAGAGCCTAGGTGGCCCTGAGTCCCCAGGTCCAGCTCCACGTTCCCCAGGGCTTAGTGCATCCCCAAATTCCAGCCCTGGCCGACGGCCTAGCCCTGCAGAGGAGCCTGGCGAGCTAGAAGACAATTATCTGGAGTATCTTCGTGAGGCTCGCCGTGGTGTAGACCGTTGTGTCCGTGCCTGCCGAACCTGGTCTGCCCCTTATGATGGCGAGCGGCCCCCTCCTGAGCCTAACCCTCTTGGCTCCCGGACTAAGAAACGCTGCCTACTGCCTGAGGAGGACAGGGACAATGTGGGGGAAGGGGAGGAGGAAAACCTAGGGAGTAGGGGACTAGCTGTGGGTGTAGGGGATACCCCTGGCCACCTACTCCCACCCCAGCTCAATGGGGTACCAGGACCATGGCCAGAAGGAGCCAAGAAGGTTCGTCTGGTGCCACGACTGGTGCCACAGGAAGGAGTTAAGGAATTATTAGAGGGTACCTCTGAGGGTATGGCAGGATTAGAGAGCTTTGGGCAAGAGCTCCGGGAGCTGGAGGTGGCATTGAGCAATGGTGGAGCTGGTTCAGAGCCTCCCCTAGAGCCTCCACTACCTCCTGAGGAGGAGGAGGCCTACGAGAGCTTCACCTGCCCTCCTGAGCCCCCTGGCCCCTTCCTCAGCAGCCCTCTGCGAACTCTCCACCAGCTGCCGAGCCAGCCCTTCACTGGTAAGCTATTTAACTTAAGCCTCTTCTGTGTACACTTGCATGTTCTCAACATGTTTGTGCAGAGTTCTAAGACTTTTTGGCTGTGCCATTTCTGTGTGTTTGCCTAGCCCTGATCCATTTTGCTTGAGTCCCTTCTGCATACAACCATGTAATACTGTGTCCTCATATTTCTTGTTATGTGTTTCCGTGCTTGTGCTAGTTTGTATATTGACTTAAGTCTGAGCTTTGTTTGTCCCTATATGCATGCTCCTCCTTTTCCTTTAGTCTGGCCATTTCCTGGGATTGGTAAATAGGATGCTCTGTGCTTGGTTAATAATATATCTGAACCACATGAATGATGTTTGTACTATTCTGTGCGAAAGACACATGTGCACCTCTGTTTTGTGCCATTCCCACCAGTCTGTGTATGTGGGTTTTGAGTCTTCTGCTAGGTCTTTAATGGCCCTGGAGTCAGCTCTT